>NC_092224.1:92126283-92343783 GCF_036320965.1 Panulirus ornatus
ACGGAAATACCGGGATGAGACAGACCTGATCTGCTTACAAACCTGGTGTCCATTATCTGTTGTTATATATATATATATATATATATATATATATATATATATATATATATATATATATATACACATAGCCTATTCCAAGAAGCCAGTCAGGGAAAGTGTGTTCCATGGAACACTTAGTGTTGTCTGCACTGCACCACAGTTAATGATAAGGAAACAAGAATGGGCAGAATGTCTGTTCAGAATAAATCAGAAAACATCTATACGAAGTTCCATGACACAAGGTGGAACTTTCTTCGGTTTTTACCAAGGCTATAGTTAAAGATCAAACCTTTTCAGAAAGAGCCATTGCGAAGGCAGAAAAAATTCAAACTAAAGTTTTCGGTCGTCATTTATTTTTTTTTACTGTCGCTAAGAAACAACTGTACAAATATTAATATTAATTAAGACATTTTCGAAGTTATGACCATGGATGAACTGACAAAGCCAATCCCTATGCGTGTGCGGGGCGCCACGTTAGGGGAAGCGACATAACAAAGCAAGTATTGTTCCTTCTCTTCACCAGGGTACATATCCTAGCCCTAACCCGACTATGGGAGGGGCGCCTGTGCTACAAGTGGGGTGAAGATTTCATCCGAGGAGTAAAATCAATGAGCGAGAAATCGTCCTCTATTCCATAGTTGCCTGCAAAGAGCTAATAACAATGTGCCAGTTGGAGAGAAGTGCAACAAAGCAAGATGTAGGTAAATCTCCATTTCCAACATGTAGGTGACGCAGGCGTCTGTGCTACAGCAAATGGACAAAAACTATAACACAACATCTCAATTATTTTGAAACAATCATCTTTGTACATGAAAACTACTACTGCATCTAAACTCAGTAATACGTATTTGAGATCATATATACTAATGTTCAATGTCATCTTTTCCCAGTGAAGAGAAATTGTACTTTCACTACTTTGACAGCGTTATTTCATGGGAACAAGGAAATCACATATCAATTCTGGTCTTTTCATTTACCTTACATTTACTTAGACATCTTACTTTCCATAAAAGTACAGCATTTCATCAGCTAAAACTAAAGTACTTTAAAAAAAACTTCGAATTAACAGATATAACAATGCAATGACTGATGTATCCAAGCCTTTTTTTTTTTTATATAAATATGATATGCTTTCACAAGATTTTCCTCGAAGTCTGGGAACTTTACCAACTCAATATACTAAATGCATCAAAATCAGCCAACAATATAAGTCAAACGTTAAACGAGAATGTGCTCGTTTGACCTTTCTGTGACCTTAAGAAAGTGTCTGAACTCAACATCCGCTCTGGCCAAGTATAATAGTCATATCCCAAGTAAGACATTTACCATGGATGTCGTGAGGAAAGAAATATATACATAATATTCAATGACTTTAACTCATAACATTAGGTAAACTATGACAACTTTCAATGATGGAATCATCGTGTTTATTCAAAACTTTTTTTGCGAACCTACACCAAACCGTTGATGTTTATCAAATTTCGACTGAAATTAATAGAATGTCTTACTATTATACATATGTATCATCAAGTCTTTGTATCTGTAACCCTCCAGCTTGCGACTACGCAAGGAGGGACGTAAGTAAGTACGTTAAATGCAGCAGTTGCGACGATGGTTGTAGTAAACACTACATGAATTTCCCAACGCTTTCGATCCATGTGAACGAAAGACGGTAGAGTCAAACATTTAAGAAAAAAAAAACCGTAAAAAAATATGCCATGGGAACTTTATCATGGCGAACGACCGTGTTTCCTGACATCTAACCATGTATATTTTTCTTCCTAGTCTTCAATCACGTCGATGCGAGAAGGTCTCTGATATCGCAATTGTATATTTCCAGCGTCGGACGAATACAGAGAGTGGGGTCGACGAGGACAGGACAAGGGTACAACATCTGTATCTAACCCCCCCAACTACCCCTTCCGTACCCAACGTACCCTAAGCGGTGCTTGGGTCCACGTCGCACAACATAACACCAACCTTGAAAGGTGTGGTGAACTGGCGAGGGGGACGCCATTGCCACCCACCTCCTCCTTCCTCCCAAAGCTTCCTAGGCACCAGAAGGAGATAATCCCATTAACGATATTTTTTTTCCTAGGCACCACAGGGAGATGATAATCCCATTAATACTTTTTTCAAGTTTACTAACTACTTATAATGTGATTCGCCCTAGTAGATCACGATCGTTGAACACGATGCTCGCGACATGAGCACAACATGAACACAAAGGTACGACCTTTGAGATAAGATAGCTTGGCCCTCTTAAGGGCATGTACGTAAAAGCCAAGCCTTTTACGCCCCTTTAAGATCGTAACGTCGTATGTAAGGGCCATTACCATCGGGCTAAATGGAGAGAGAGAGAGAGAGAGAGAGAGAGAGAGAGAGAGAGAGAGAGAGAGAGAGAGAGAGAGAGAGAGAGAGAGAGAGAGCCAGAATTCTTACCTGCATCTCGGTATTTACTATACACTACCTACAGTCAAAAGTGACCCAATATTTCACTAAGATTTGTTCTGTGTGTGATGGCAGAGGTAAATTTAGGTAAAGTGCAAGCGCCTCACCATGTCTGGGGTCACGTACTCACCCCCACAACCCAACCCCACCCTTTTACCCCCTAAGTGGATGGTTAGGAGGCTGGGGGGGGGGGGTTAAAAGAAGAGGAGGTTGAGTAAGCTAAATGGAGACAGAACACTGTCCCAGAATGTTCAGGAGCGGCAGTGTAGCTCGACTCCCTTCACACCCACATATCTTCCACGACCAACATATTTACTTTCACGATTCACGACTGAAACTGTAGGTTGACCACCGAGTGGCTCCATAGCTCTCTACCCCCTTCAGTAACTAAACATATCCAGAAAAAAAACAATTCTTTATACAAGTTATGTTATTCTAACATTTCGTGAGTAACGCTACGTAGTAGGTATTCAGAGTCGGTCACAAACCTAACCGATGTCTGGCTTAAAACAAAATGAAAAAAAATATCAAGCCGAGTTTATTAGGTTACATTAGTATGCGTTTGGATTATTATGTTGTTGGGCAAGTTCTGTGGGTACGTGGTGTTCGAAGTAAGTGGGGTCCGTACTAATTCAGGCAGTGTTAATGTAGGAATCACTGATTTGTGGTAGTTTTAAGTTTGGCCAAGTTATGTTACGTTGGTTCGTGTTTAAGTCCACGCTAATTTGGGTAAGGACGGCTTTTGTTAGGTTTAGATTGTTAGAATGTTACGTTAGTTTACTTTAATTTCCTTGATTTATGGTACTAAGGTAGTTTATAAGAGTCTGTACTCGCTTTAGATTAAGTTGGGCAGTTACGTTCGTTTAAGTGCACATTACGTTCATTTGTGTTTGGTCTAAGCTAGTTTAGACAAGTTTTCTTTGTTGTTAGTTAGTAAACGTTAGTTTAATTTCCTTGTTTTATGGCACTAAGGTAGTTTATAAGTTTCTGTACTCGCTTTAGTTTAAGTTGGGAAATTACATTCGTTTAAGTGCACATTAAGTTCACTTGTGTTTGGTTTAAGCTAGTTTAGACGTTTACTATGTTGTTAGCAAAAGTTAGGTTACTTTAATTTCCTTGTTTTATGGCACTAAGGTAGTTTATAAGAGTCTGTACTCGCTTTAGATTAAGTTGGGCTGTTACGCTAGTTTAAGTGTACATTAAGTTCATTTGTTTGGTTTAAGCTAGTTTAGTCTGGTTTACTTTGTTGTACTTCACATAAACAGCGTTGGTGTTAGATTAACTTTGGCTGAGATGCTTTAAGTTGAGCTGGGTTAGATATGAGGGGGAGGAAAGAGTTTAAGTATTTGGTTGGTTGTCTCCAAAATTCTCCGCATTTACAGAAGTAAAAACAGTTTAAACTATCCTGAGTGAGACAACGATCTTTAACACCATCAAAGAAAAATAGCAATGCAAGAACAGAATGAATCTTGGCTTCGAGTTGACAGAGAATCGTACATTCATTTCCTTTTCGTCTGAAGAGGTGAGTGACATGGGCCATGAAGAACGTAAACAGTCCACAACTTCCAGGATGTATTCCTCAACTAGTGTTACTCGCATGACATTTTCAACCTCATGAACACAACAAGATGTATGACCCTGGAGCACGACGGCACGGCACGACCTTCAGGCATGATGGCCTGGCCTCTGAACTGACCCTAGTAATAATAATAATAATAATAATAATAATTAGGTACAGTAGGGTTGAGGGTCAAGTCAATTGGGAGGTGAGTTTGAATGGAGAAAAACTGGAGGAAGTGAAGTGTTTTAGATATCTGGGAGTGGATCTGTCAGCGGATGGAACCATGGAAGCGGAAGTGGATCATAGGGTGGGGGAGGGGGCGAAAATTTTGGGAGCCTTGAAAAATGTGTGGAAGTCGAGAACATTATCTCGGAAAGCAAAAATGGGTATGTTTGAAGGAATAGTGGTTCCAACAATGTTGTATGGTTGCGAGGCGTGGGCTATGGATAGAGTTGTGCGCAGGAGGATGGATGTGCTGGAAATGAGATGTTTGAGGACAATGTGTGGTGTGAGGTGGTTTGATCGAGTAAGTAACGTAAGGGTAAGAGAGATGTGTGGAAATAAAAAGAGCGTGGTTGAGAGAGCAGAAGAGGGTGTTTTGAAATGGTTTGGGCACATGGAGAGAATGAGTGAGGAAAGATTGACCAAGAGGATATATGTGTCGGAGGTGGAGGGAACGAGGAGAAGAGGGAGACCAAATTGGAGGTGGAAAGATGGAGTGAAAAAGATTTTGTGTGATCGGGGCCTGAACATGCAGGAGGGTGAAAGGAGGGCAAGGAATAGAGTGAATTGGAGCGATGTGGTATACAGGGTTTGACGTGCTGTCAGTGGATTGAATCAAGGCATGTGAAGCGTCTGGGGTAAACCATGGAAAGCTGTGTAGGTATGTATATTTGCGTGTGTGGACGTGTGTATGTACATGTGTATGGGGGGGGGGGGCCATTTCTTTCGTCTGTTTCCTTGCGCTACCTCGCAAACGCGGGAGACAGCGACAAAGTATAAAAAAAAAAAAAAAAAAAAAAAAAAAAAAAAAAAAAAAAATAATAATAATAATAATAATAATAATAATAAATAATAATAATAATGTGGATACAGTAAGTCTATTGGCATTATCGTACTCGTTGCCAGAGCAGTCTGGTCCTAGTGTGACGCCAGAGGCGATTTTCAGTGTAGAGAGAGTACACTTGCCTCGCCAAGCCTGGGTTCTGGTACAAAAGATTAAATAAAAATACCCCTCGTCCGGTGGCCTCTCTACCCACTATTTTAAGATTGTTACGAGGTAAAAGAAGAGGTTGGATTGGCAGGCGAAATGGAGAAATAAAGCCCCCAGAATACACAGTTGTGTAGTGTGGTCTGACACCATTTAAACCTCACAAATCCACCGTGACAACCAGCTAATCCATTCATCTAACACAGCCTAAGGAACCAACATGACACCACGCCCTCCGCACGCCAAACTAACCTACTTACCTACGGGGACTAGGCTATCTGAGCGGCTGAATTGCACGTCAGTTCCTAAATAATCAAAACTAGGCTAACTGAACGGCTGGATTCCTCGTCAATCCCTAAACAATCAAACTTGTCTAAATAAACACGTTCTAATTTTGTCCCTACTTTACGAAGAAACTGCCTCGTTCGCTAACACGCTGGTGCTTATGTCGGGTTTCATTTATAGTTAGTATGGTTAAGTTAGGTTTGTTGGCTATTTTTTTTTTTTTTTTTTGAAAGCCGGCTTAAGATAAATTAGGTTACACTGGTTACTTATGCAAGGATTTGTTAAATTAATATGAATATGTTATGCTTACGTTATGCTAAATTAAGTTAGGCTAGTTTAGGTTACGTTACTGTGTGTGTGTGTGTGTGTGTCAAGTTTACGTTGTAGTAAACTATGAGGCTACACTGGTTTGCGCTGGTTTTAGGTTTGGTTAGCCTGAGCTACGTTCGGGTTAGGTTGACCACGCTTACGTTAAGCGAACCAGATGTCGCCATTAACAATTTGCCAGCTCATGAGAGTCTGGGAACGTTCGCCCATTATACCATTCATACATAAAATAATAGAGCAAGTTAACGAGCCTGAATTTTTTTGAGTCCAAAATCACAGAAAAAAAATTGTACAGATGAGTTTGAAGGCCACGTACAATCTCCAATTTCAGGATGTACTCAAAACCTGGTGTTACTCACGTATCTCTAACGTAACACACGAAGGTACGACACCTAAGTAAGAAGGGGTCTGGCTTTTCACATGACCCTTAAATCGTCGTAGCATTGTGCTCCTGCGTATTAAAGTCTTCCTTTTAAGGGTTGACTGTACACACCTTCCCTTAGAAATTCGTCTCCAGTCCACAGCTGAGTCAGGAGGGTTCGAACCACCACCTCTCTCTCTGATCGTTTGGACTGTGCGAGCCCCCTGCGTGCTAAAACGCCAACGCATCCCTCCACTTGCTGGTCTATCATTCCAAAATGACTTACAGACCGAACGCTTAAGATGTATATGATCCCCTTAACATTTACAATCCAGTCTTGTACTTAGTGGTAGACGCAGCGCCTATATATACTCTTAACAGTGTTCGAACATCTGAGACAAGGGTTACCCTCACGCCCCAGAAACTGTGTTCCTTAAACGTATCAATTCTAATAATTAAGCCAATTAGATTGTTTTTAAAACTACTAAAAGTTTCACAGGTGAGAAATCTGGGCGGCTTATTTTTTCCCCCATCCTATTTTTACAAAATTATTGATGACAGCACCAAATGTCAGCATTTTCTCTAGACCATACCTTGCTAGGTGGAACTTTGCATTCCAATTAAAAAAAAAAAAAAAATGAAGACAGGTCTGCCAGCAAAATGTATGGGGAATATTGGTATAATTTATCCCGAGGGAGTACAACGGTGTACCCAACATGGCGAGTCAGTTTACGAGGTCATTGGGTGTTTCAATTTCAAGGTTATTGATTCCAGCAACATTGACTCAACGTCACCTATTTAGTTAGTATTCCGTTCAACCCTTAACTGTCATATGCGTTGGTTCTCAGAGTACAAATGGTATATCAAAAGGTCGCCTTCACTGAATTTTATTAGAGTACATTTCTCTTCCACTGTTGATTTTAATATTTTCCTCAAAGACCTGATACTGCATGTGTACAGTCGATCTTTCCCACGTTTAGGACGGAGTTTTCCTCTTGCATCACGTATGATGGACTGCAACCTTGCAAGTCACTGAACATGAAGTTGCAACCAAGCCACAATCTCTTCCTTCCAACCACAGACAACGTTACATATGCAAAAGGACCCACTTCCGCCAGCCAGTCATAAGCCACGTTACATTACAGCAAGAACGACCCTCGTCCACTCACAAGCCACGCAATGAGAAGACCAACTTCTCGTCCAATCACGAGCAACATTACATATACTAGAGGACAATGGTCGCCAATCATCACACTCGTCCCAGACAAAGTCCATATAAAGCACTCGACCAATGCCCGTACACGGAAATGCGTCAAGATCAGGCGTAATGCGTCATACTTGGGTACAAAGGGGTCGACTTTAATCACCCGCCATCGTGTTTCCATAACCTCCCAGTCGTGTAACATGACCCAAATTAACGGCCGTATGAGATTACTTCCCAAATTATATCAAAACGAGATCACGAACGTTCCAGTTAAAGCGCAAGTCATGTAATATAACAACAATACCCACAACGGGCGGGTTATACCATGGGAGTTCATGCGACTGGTCATCAACGAGGAACAAAAAACGGATATCCCAACAAAAATACAAATAAAAACTTGCTAAATAATAATAGTTAAAAATGCTGTATTTGTCTATTTGCAATTTTACTATGTAAACTTTGCTTTCATAATGTATGTTTTAAAAAATATTTTGATTTGTTGGTTGAAAAAAAAATGCATTTTTATACAATGTTTTATACATTGCTGGGCGGATGTGAAAGCAGACTTGCATGTCCCCTATGATGTATTAACCATATATCAAAATATACTGAATGTGCAACAAAAAGTAAACCACGCAAAAGGATAACATATGAAGTACAAATAGCATCTTTTCAGTTTTAAAAGTTATATTTTACATAAACGTATACGCCAAAACATGTGTACTGTGGCGTAGGGAAAGATCACCAACTGGTGGTAGAGCAGATGGGAAGGCAAGCATTGACGAACGGAGAGGAAAAGTGATGTGGAAGACCTCCGCTCCACTGAAAAAGGTGGGAAAACATATCAAAGTCGTCAGAATAATGATGCACACATATATACAGATTACCATTATGCATTCTACTATTTTATAAGATACAACAGACACTGAAGCTGAACACAAAATACGTCACGTAGGAGAACTTCAGGACCTAACAAATGCTAAAGTAAATATTCTATCGGGTATGAAGAGGTACAGACGGTTGCATGAGGCTGATCATTGGCTTTAATGAAAGTACATCAAACTACTTACAACGTTGAGACGAATATAATATAAAGTGCGAATGTAGTAATTTGTATTAGATTTATCCTCTAAACATCTGAAGGTGTCGGATGTCGTATGATCGGTGGCCTATAACTTGATGCTGATGGCCTCATTCAGTGACTCTACCATTTTATACCAAATGTCTAAATAACCCAAACATATTACCCTAGAATATAGTGGGTGGGGGGGAAGGTTCTTGAGGTGATCCATTAGGACAAACATATGTATGTACAAACATCAAAATCAGTATGCGCGAATATAGACAGAAATAACAAAAAAAGATAATATACTGGGAAACAAAACATTCCCGTCATCCTATATCCAACTGAGCAAGTTTGCAAGAAACAAAGTGAATCTCAGTGATTTGGAAATGTGACGTACGAGAGAGAGAGAGAGAGAGAGAGAGAG
Organism: Panulirus ornatus; assembly: GCF_036320965.1. Classification (NCBI taxonomy): domain Eukaryota; kingdom Metazoa; phylum Arthropoda; class Malacostraca; order Decapoda; family Palinuridae; genus Panulirus; species Panulirus ornatus. Next base: position 92,135,212 of record NC_092224.1, read on the forward strand.
AGAGAGAGAGAGAGAGAGAGAGAGAGAGAGAGAGAGAGAGAGAGAGGAGAGAGTGTGTGAGGGCCTCTCCTAGCACCAGAACTTCTGGTAAATAATAATTGCCGGTCTTCTGTGCAGCAGTATCAGCGGCGGCCCCAAGAAAAAAAAAAAAAAGTTTCCCACCCCCTGACCACAATACAATATGTCTCAACCACTTAACGTGCACTGTGTGGTGCTGCCCAACACCTTAACGGACATTTACAGTCACAAGTCTGCACTGTGAGGGGTCAGGACCAGCGTGTGGTGTGGGTGTACCAGACACACACACCCACGTCACACCAGCCTGGTCATGGCGTATGTATGTATATGCGCAATAAGTACACAGCCACCCGTCACAACATAGCACTCCCCCTCCCACACCCCATCATTAACATAATTTTTCCACTAACAGCTGCAACCACAGCTACCAACACCTGTGGCCACAGCACACCACACCACAAACACAACTTGTACCCCGCCACACCCAACCAACCTCCATCACAACGTCACCCCAGCACCAACACCTCTTGTATACATCCACCCACCACCAACTGTACTTTACCACCCTCCACCACTACCACCACCTCTACTCTGCCACCACCAATTCTACCCCCACCACCTTCCACCTACATCAGTATACCCCGCCTTTCTAAACCACCACCACCACCATCGCTTGCATTGCCATCCTCCACCATCACCTTGTACTCCGTCACCACCACACCACCACCACCACCACTTGTATCTCACCACCCTTCACCACCTCTTGTACCCCGCAGTCCAATCCCCACCACCAATCATCACCCGAACTCCAACATCCTCCATCGCCACTTACCACCCCCCACCACCCTTAACCACCATCACTTGTACCATCACTTTGTACCCCTCCACCCTCTACCTCCGTTGCATCCTGTTACCCTCCACCACCACTTATTCCTCACCACTCTCCCACCACCACTCTATAAGAACTGTAACTGGAAGAGAAACAAACAGTCTCCTAGCCAATATCAGAATGGCATTCAAGTGCATTTATAAGGAAATATTCACGAAATCGCTAACATCCAACAACCCACGTTAGGCCAAAGGTAGGTCAAGCCTCTAAATTCCGGTAATCTCACTTATATTGAAGCACAAAAACTACGAAAAATGTCGAGAGGAGGAGAACGGAGATAGTACCAGAATTGGGTTGCAGTGAGAGGTTTGAGGCCAAAATTTAGTCCACCATGGAAGGGAAAAAATAATGAAAGAATGACTTTATCACTATTTATCCTTATATATCTAACGCCCGTTCCCTCCGAAAACTCCCTCGAGAGCCTAGCTACGGTACAACGTCCATAACCAATGAACTCCAGCGCCGCCTCTCAGCCTTTTAGTGCCTGAAGACCCTTAACAGGTAACTGGTAGAGGGCAATTACAGCGGTGTTTGCAAAGGCTGCTGCCTTATGTGTTTACCTCATATTCCTGCCTTCTCGTTCTACCTAATGTCCCTACCATTTTGCCAAGAGGCAGGGGTATTGCATATCGTTCACCATAGGAAAAGCTAAATTACGAAGAACGAGCAGTATGAGTTGTGTTGTTATGAGTGACAAGGAGATATTGTGTTTGTGGACAGAATGCCAGCAGTCCACGTGTGGGAGAGGAAGAAGAGAGCAAATTGTCAAACACTGAAATGCTGTCTTACTACGCAGCCATTGCTGACTCTCGCAATGCCCAAGGCGGGTAGTAATGTTAATATACCTTCTTGATCGGTGCCTACGAGCTAATATCCCTACTAATGTTTTTGAACTGGTGTGATGATATTACCAGAACATTTCTTTGAAAGATGTCAAAACAGAACCAGAGGCCAGAAGATTAAGTCCAACAAGAAACTTGATAGAAACGATGTAAAGAGGTACTTTTATGGTACGAGTAATGGATGAATTCAACAGCCCAAGACATAAAACTGTGAATTCGGACAATGTATACATTTAAAAAAAAAGAGAGATGCCTCCAAAAAGTGAGTGTACACCCCCACCAACCCCCCACCCCCCTACACCATGCACAAATATTTACACATTTCCTGGTTCTATATCTACACCTTATCATCTACTCTACTCTTTAAAAATAATTTCATTCATTTGATTCACATTTCATCAATCTAAACACTTATCTTTTGTTGGTTACATATACTTTATCAACCATCCACGAGGAAATAAAAGAAAAACTACGACTCGTGGAACTCCTGCCTGTCAAGGAAACTGAGTAGTGGGGTGGGAGCGTGGTCTGGAAATCCTCCCCGCTTCTACTAACTTTTAAAAAGAGGGAAGAGATGGAGATGAGCCAAGATTTTTCATCTGAGGCTGTCATCAATTCTTGGCACTACCTCAATTACATGTGGAAGAAGAAGTACTTCCCATATTCACATTTTCATTTCTTTTAAACTTTATGGGCAACACAGAATAGTGGATTCAGATGAAAAGTATATCCACAACTAGCATTAATCATTTAGATGAGTGCTGCATTATTTTCTTTTTACTGTATATGACAATTATTAACAATGGGGAGGGTTATAAAGATCAGGGAAATAAGGATTAAAAAAAAATTAAAACTAGGTGACACGCAAGTGGAAATGAAGATAATCTATAAAAGCTTCGACTTCCACTATAAACCGAGATTACCTAAATTTCTTATGGTCCCAAACAACAAAAACTTAACAGAGAACACAACCAGTCATTCCATGTAGTCCCCAGCACTTCATTACATTAATGTTGGTACTATATATTCTACAATAAATTTAGTAAGGTGATGGTTTTATAGGCTCTGCTAACTTCTGTAAGGGTTTCACTAACATTAGGTCAGTTAACCCCAAACTTTCCCTGATCTTCAAAGCTCTTCCCACTGGTAACTATTCTTCACTATAGTGTAAAATACAATACTGCAAATCATGCAGTACAAGTGCTTTAGAGTGGTACACTCTAAATCACTTTTAATTATTGTATGGAGTCCATTCACATGCATATCCTCATAATCCATCACATCTAAGGTGCCCTTACGGAAAGTTTATTTTTCTACATCATTTCTATGGTGTCCTTAAGGAAAAATTCACTATTTTTTCTCTCTGTCTTTACTATTTTTCAATCTCAATCTAAGCATTCCTCTAATTGTGATACTAAATTACCTCTGCAAAAAAAACCTACTTTCCCTACTTGCTGTCAAACTAAAATAAAGCAATTCCAAACCGGTTTTATTAGTGTAACAAGAGACAGGCAATGCAACTAATTCTAACATCCCTCATTTGCAAGTTTCATCTCCAATCTTCATGACATATCTCCTTGCACAAGTAATTTCTCTCCCCTTCAAAACATCTCTACATATCTTTTAGTTTACTCTGTTAAATGTACTAAATGATCCTTAGATCTTTTCTAATCTGTCCATTTAATAAAATTTCACTCACAGATTCCTCTCATACATCATAATCTTATTTCCATTTCAATTCACATCCAGTTTTCTCCTAAACCACTCTTCAGCAGTATTATATGCATTTCTGATCATTCTCCACAGCTGCATCATTTCAATAACAGCACACATTTTCTTCCACTATTCATTTGTGCAACTGTATGGACAGGCACAAGATGATGGGAAAGATTGATATAATAATTAGCTTTCAGGATAAAAGCTGAATAAATATTAGCAAGTAAGAATTAAGATTAGATATCTTCCCTAACCTGTTGCCAGAGTCCCACTTTAGGAATAAAGAAATCGAAGTTTTCTGGCAAATATTGGCATAGCATTCAAATATATGGATACGGAAATGTTCAGCAAGCTGTTCACATCCTATATTAGATCAAGAGGAGAATGTGCTTCTCATATTTGGTCACCACACCTAAAGAAGCATAAGGAACTAACAGAGAACATCTGGAAGAGAGCACTTAAGATGGTATCAGTATTAAGATAGCCAAGTTCTAGGGAAAGGTTAGGGGTCATATCTTTTCATAATTTAAAAATTTTAATCCAGTCTCATGATGCCAACAGTGGATAGCTCTTTGAAAGATGCAAGGACAGAATAATCAAAAGGCTAAAACATGAAATTAAGAAAGTACACAGAAACGATGAACAACTTTAATGTTATAATAGTGGATGAATTGAATAAACTGAATAATGATAACATGAACAGCATAGAGAAGTTTAAAAAGTTGTATGATACAGAAATGTCCTCTGGTTGCTTTATCCCTACATCTATCAAAGAACTGTTCACTTTCCACATTGTCGATCACTTTTAAAAGCAAAGGTTGTGATTAGGTCACCCCCCAACTCTTCTCTTTACCAAGGTGGGTAAATTCAAAGCCTCCAACCTTTCCCAAAACTAAGCTCTCTTAATTCTGGCACCATCTTTCTTGCCCTCCTCTGGACCTTCTCTTATGAGTTCTTTGTATTTTATGACACCTTGATGCTTTCTAGAAAATCCTTCCATATCTAACTTTTCGACAACAATTTTATTTCTTTTAATCACAAAAAGCTGTCTTAAATTTATCATCTTAAAACATACAATTTTGTCAAAATCTATTCTCATGCTGAAAAATCTGATCCAAGCCATGGGATGCTCTCATAATTATATATACTCATATCTCATAGAATCTTAATCTACTCTCAATTATCCATTACCCTTATTCTTAAGTGAGTAATTCCTAGTTCTATTAATCCATTAACACCATCATAATGGCACAACAAGTCCTTACTCTGAATTTTGTGAGCTATTTAAAAGCAATCTATTTATATCTCTTCTCATTAGGGGAACAGTTTTTGCCATTTCTTTTTTTATCTTTACAACATTCAGCACTTCAAGTCAAAACCATGCGGATGCATCTAACCTGACATGTACCAAATAACATTAAATGCATCTCCACCATGTTTTAGGGCCTCTGACCACACCTGAAAGTCAGATCAAAGGCCTGAGGTGACAAGGAGGTCATAAAGATGAATTAATGAAGGTGTAAGGGTAGCAAATATGAGTGTGGTGAAGATAAGGGTGTAATGAAGATGGAGTGTATTGAAGACAAAGGTTTGGTAATGATGATGGTGTTATGAAGATAAAGAGTTTGAAAAGACAGCTCTAACCTAACTCTTATGGGTCAGGCCAAAGGCAATCAGTGGTGATGTCAATATAGTGATGATGGCCTTTGACCTGTACCTTTGAGTTACAATATCACAAGTGAAAATCATCTTTGGTAAGGCTGTATCACTGTCTTGTCAAAGGAGTCTACATTTTCCCTGCTAATGGAAGTAGTGCAGCCTTTATAAAGAGGTTTTGCAAAACACTAGGACTCTTCCATAGAAATTGGTTCTGAAGTAATCATAAGTAGTTAACAGATATGACCCCTTTCTAGACCTAAATAAAACTCTGTTGATACCATTACAAAAAAGAATGCAGGAGTTCTTTTCAAATACTAGGATAAAAAGCCAAGTCAAATGAGCTGCATCATTCACATATGACATTTAAGATTGCCATACATGCAGGACATTACTGACATTTTTGGAAATAAAGCCTCAACAAAAATAAAATCCACCAATACTGTTCACGATAAGGCTTTCATGCATCAGATTTTCTTTAAGGAACAAATCCTATTACTTGCTTATGGTTGGGATACTATATGTTTGGAATTATGGTAGTGTTTTCAAGTTAGCTGAAGATGATTTGCCACCCCAGTTACCCTGCACTCTTGAGAGAAGAGAGATGCAACCTTTGCTCATTGTCCTTGTGTTTAAAGATATTTTTGCATCTTCTGTTCCAAGTGATATTTTTACTCTAACATCAACTAACTTTGAGTCGTAAGTCATCTCATGTGGATACAGCCTATATACTTATTTAGAAGCAAGAAAATGTGTCTACCAGTGAGATTTCAATAAATCCTGAAAGAGCCAAATCCACCATCCACACACTTGGCTCATGAGTTTCCTTATGTCATCCCTCCCCTGAAAGCTTAGTCTGATCATCCTAGGAAGAAAGGAAGACTAGTAAGGTGTCTGATAACCTGATAATGAGGTGATGAAAAACCCATCACTATCTGCAGCTCAACTGAAAAATTTCAGCCACAGATTCTTGCAGGACTATCAAAGACTTTCACAATACTGCTTGAAGAAAGATTTGAAGTTGCCATCACATTGTGGTACCAAGACCCTCTTTTCACATTTCAGTTGTGTTAGAGACACCTGGCTTTTGTTTGTAACTATATAGACTGGACAGTTTCCTAGTGACATTAAGTGATGGAAGTTCATTTAAATGCATCACAACAAGGCATGGAAGGATTAGATGGCTAAGCAATATCACCCGCTACTCATGTTACTACACATTTTAAATGGTAAAGCATTCTGATTCTGTTATGGTGTGGGAATATTTTAATGTTAAAAGGGTTGGGTGGTTGTATTTTCTCCTAAAACTGTAACAAGAACGAGAAAAATTACAAATTAATACTGAATAATCAATCATTTCTCTGTTTTTTAAAATCTTTATGTTACCAATGCTTTTATGCAAGACACTGCACCTTGTAACAAAGTTTGATAAGTATGCAATGGCTCGGAGATAAAAATATGGAAGTATTGGACTGGGCAGGCAATTAACATGATCTAAGTCTAATAGAAAATTGTTGGAATGTGATGAAAAATAAGCTATCAAAGGGCAACACCACATCAGTGCCTACACTTCAATAAGAAATGAAAAGAATGTAAACACAAGACATGGAAACTGAATAACTAAGTAAGTTATCAGGTTTGATGCCAAACAAGCTGAAACAGTTCATCATAGCTAAAGGTAACATGACAAAATACAAAATTGAAAGTATGTAAGACTGAGACTCTAAGGAAAGTTTCAGTAAGCTTGTTAGAAAAGTAATACAGTATTTCCAAGGAGACACTCAATAAAAAGAAAAAAAAAAAATCTGAAACTACCAATTTTTTTATACAAATTCGTATTCACTGGCTGAGTGAGGTAGCAACAGAAACAAATGAACAATGGCCTAACTTGTGCACGTCCAGTCTTTATCTGTCATGTATAATGCACTGAAACCAGAGCCAATCATCCAAAGATAAGCCCACAGACCATTCCATGGTTTATGGTCAACATTTCATTTATCCTGGTTTAGCAGGTCAGGCCCCATATACCACATCAATCCAGTTTATTCAAACCCTTGCATGCCTCTCATCCTCTTGGATGATCAGGCTCAAATTGCCCTAAACCTTCTTCATACCAACCTTCCATCTTGATATCAAGCAAGGAGGCTGGAGTGCTTATTCAATACAATACCAGAACTACAACATATGCATGAAGCAATTACCGAAACATTCAAAAGAAAATAAGACTCGTGGTAAATGACAATTCTGGATGAATCTCGAAGAGACAACTTCATCAAACGAGTAGCTGCTGGAGAAACAGTATCATACAAGAAGAATGACATGTGATGAGTAGAATAGTTGGGGACAAGAGAAACATCATCCAACAGCAAAAGAAGGGGCGAGCATGATATGACAGTCATACCATCAGGGTAAGATTTTGTTGTAGGTACTAGTAAGTAAGCAGCAAAGATCATTGGTAAGCAGATACTCTCACTTCCTCCCTCCACATCTGACATGTACCTTCTTTGTCAGTTTCTCTTTGCTCATCTATTCCATACATCTGAACCATTTCAGCACATGCTGGTAAACTCACTGTCAAACTGTGCGTGCTAGCACAACTCTCCCTAATATTGTTAATCCACCTTACGTGACATATTATCCTTAGAATTTTCATTTCCAAAACATCTATCCCATTACCTTCCATTGTCTTTAAGGTCCAAGACACACAGGCATACATCACTGTTAGGACAACTATATCATATAAAATTCCATTTTTTTTTGCTATATCAGACACTGACCTCACCATTCTTATGCTCCTTAATGCTCACAGAACCTTAGCCTTTTTCTCGACAAAATCACTTCTTCCATGTCAACTCCCAAATATCTGAATTTCATTCACAGTAACTCTACTTCCTGTTGTACAATCTCCCAAAATCAGACACTAGCTTCTGGAGATTATCTCTGACTGGAGATCCACTCCAAAGCCCTTAACATACTAGGTATGGATGGATACAACCACCCTTCAGGCCAAGACCGTTGCATGTACCTCCCTCATGACAGCCTATGTCACATCACACATCCTTGACACAGACCCACCATTTAACACACACATACCTTACTCTATTGATAAAAACTCTTTACTGCATGTGACGGATTTCTTCCTTCACCATGTATTCATAGCATCTTCTATATGCATCTTTATCAACTTTATGTTTACTCCAAACCCATAAATGCCACATACAAATCCCTCTCATTCTCCTAAATATTCCTCATATCAATTCTTCACAGCAAACACATGGTCCGCTCATTGTCTGCCACTCCTAAAGCCACATTACTCCAGTCTATTGGTCTGTACATGCCACCACCCTCTTGAAAGTTAAAAAAAAATTGCGAGACTTACCTGCTTAGTTTAATTGCTGTAGTAGTCAGTAGTGAAAGTTTTATTTCACTTTCTGGTGATAACAGAACAAATGGATAAGGAATTAAAGAAAATTGAATCATAAAATAAGAGCTCTGTAGTATCTGTTTTTCATACTACATAAATCTAACCATTCATGAAAGAATATGAAATGTTCTGAAAGGAGGTGAATAGCATGAGAAAAACAAGAGAGGAAGTAGGAGTAGCAGTTAAAGGACAACATGGGGAAGCGATAACACGCAAAGAAGAGGTATAAAAAGAGATGGAGTGAGTATTCTGAAGGATGGATGAATCACCTTGTGTTGGTGGACCATGAATGCGGTGTTTTTGGGATGAGATATGGCATGGAAAGTGAAAGTCTGGGTGAATGGTATAATCAAAAGAGAGGTGGTAGTATAAGCCTTGCATAAGAAGAACTGTGGCAAAGCAGTAGGAGTACATGAGACGACAGTCTGTTTCTCAGGACTGGGAGACTACTATTGGTTAGTTAGTCAAGCCATTCAACATTTGTATAGCCCAAGATGAGGTGCCTGAGGGCTGCCAAAATGAATGTATAGTGCTCTTATGTAAAAGCAAAGACAAAAAAGTCAATGCCTGAATTACTGATAAATAGGTATAATTGTGTTGATAATGGTGGAAAAGTTTAAAGGAGATTAAAGACAGAATGGTTGTATGCACGATATGTGATTGAAGAGGAACAGTGTGGCTTCAGGATAGATAGAGGACATGTGGACCAAATTTTCATTTTGGAAAATTGTTAAGAGTACCTGCAGAATCTCAAGAAAGTGTATGATATGGATAACAGCGGCCTGGTAGAGGATACTGCAAATACATGTATAGGGTAAATGGAAAGTTACTAAATGCAATGCAGTAAGAAATTTTCCCTTGTAAATTAGAAGAGGGAAGCTGGGTCTGTGTCAAATGATGTTTGATACCATGGTTGTTTAACCTGGGCTTGCCCAACATCTTTGCCACTGACCATATGTGGTGAACTGGTGACAGGTTCATGTCATATCAAAGGTCTATGACAAATGATAGAATAATCAATAATCTCCATTAAAGTTATCATTAGTTACTTTTTACTACAGATGTCTTTCAAACAGTTACAACCCCATTTTAATGTTTAATTCAAACTTTTTAAAACCGCTTCACCATTTGTATGACATTCTTAGCTTATTCTTGAACATATTCTCTTTTACAGTGTGGTGAATCTGGACAGGCTATTGACACAGGTACAGCAGTCAACAAAATCCTCATGGAAAAACCTGGTTTAATCTGTTCATGTAAGGGGTGCTGAGGGTGGTGAATGCAAAGGTCTTTGGATTAAGGGCAGGTCTGCAATATGCTGAGGAGGGGGAGGTATTTGAGGTTAATCTATTGTTGTTTTTTGCAGATGATACAGCTCTGGTACCAGACTCTAGAAACCCCAGAAGCTATTGACAAAATGTGGAGAAACTCCAGAAGTTGACGACAAAATATGGAAGTGTTTCAGAGGAGGAAGTTAAGAGTAAATGTGAACAAAACTAAAATAATGAATTGCAACAGGAGGATGAGACAGGATGGTTTGAGCATAAATCTTAATGGAAAGAACTTTGACGAAATGTGATTTTAGGTACTTTAGGTACCTGGGAGTGGACAAGGCAGCATATGGAATCGTGGAAGAAGGGGCTATGGTCTTAAAAGCACTAAGGTGTGAAAAAGACATGGTCATGTATGTTAAGGCAAAGATGGGTAAATTTGAAAACAGTAATCCTGACAGTATTACATAGGTGGAAGTCTTGGGCCTTGAACACAAAAGGAAGTGATTGGACAAATAGAAAATGAAATGTCTGAGGCAGGTTGATCGCATAAGGAACAACAATGTAAGGGAGAGGTGATGTAGTAAACACAGTATGATTGCAAAAGCTGATGAGGGTATGCTGAAATGGTTCAGAAATATGTTGAGGTTGAAGATCAAGAACAAGGAAGGATGGAATGAACGAGGCTTCAGGGTACTGAAGCCTGAAAATTCAGGAAAGTGAAAGGTATGCAGGGGACAGACTAAACTATGTCCCTGTGGTCTTTTACCCTCCTTTGGCTTTCCTCCCTCACTCTTCTCCCTCATATCAAACTCTGGCTAGTCTATTTCCATCATTGTTGATGGACCAACCTTTTCCCTTTTCTTCATCAACAGTGGTGTCCCCAAAGGTTCTGTCTTGTCTCCTACACTTTTTCTCCTTTTTGTCAATAATTTCCTTTCTCCCACAAATAACCAAATGCATTCATATGCTGACAACACAACACTGCATCCTCTACATCCTTAAGTTCTGCTCCTTCGTTTCTAACTCCAATGACTGTGCATCTCAACACGGGATTTTGCCCATCTCTCTATCGAAGATTCCTCAATTTTCCTTTCTTTCAACAGTTCTGTAATTCCATCTTGAATCAATGAACATACTTGCTATTACAGTAACATTCACTCAGTCTTGGAAACCCTACATTACATAAATAGCCAAGTCTCCCTCTAAGAAACTGGGAGACCTGTTCAGATGTTGAAATTTCTTTTCTTCCAAACAAATGCACAATTTACAAAAAGGATAGATCCAACTTTGTATGGAGTGCTGCTCTCACATTTTGGGTTATTCTAGCTCTGTACCTTTACTTAATAGAGTCAAGTCACAAGTGATCCAACTTATAAACTCTCCCAAGCTAATGTCAAACCCTGACCTGCTTGCCCTAAGCAAATAGTTTGGTTCACTTTCGCTGTTCTAAAGGTATTACCTTGGTTTTTGATCCTGAGAGCTGGCTGTTTGTGTGCCCCCCCCATTAGCAAGACCACACAATACACAGCAAACTACTGCATTACATGATTACTGTGAGCCCATCAGTATCTCAAGGGTGAGCCATTTTGATAACCATTTCTTTCTCTACACCTCAACGCTTTGGAACTCTTCACCCTCTCATGCCTTTCCTAACAAGTGTGACCTAGCACATTTTAATATGTGTAAATTTTTTCCCATATCTTCTTTTTCCCTTTCATTAACTTCTATATATTTCAATTAAGGCCCATCTTTGATGTGAACCTTTGTCTGTGACTATAGCCTTCAATGTAGAAAAGGAAAATGGGTTAGAGGATACTATCAATGGGCTATACCAGGGCATAAGAAGTAGTCACAGTCAACCAAGGAATTATCTGTTAGGCTTAGATGTGGATGGTAGCCTCTGGTTTCAATACATTATACATGATATCTACAAAAGGACAGTTTTGTTAAAATAAGGTCATTGCTCATTTGTTCCTGATATAAAAGCAGAAGCAATTAGGTGAAAAAAACAGCAGTTATAAACTATTTTCCAAATAACTACCAATTCAGTTTAAATATCAGCAACTGCAACAGTTCAAGAACTAGCAACTCTTACAACAGTAAGATCAAATCATGAAACAATGAGGTTGACACATGCTGGCCTGACAACTCCATTCCTCGTAAAAGACCACTTTGAGCTTGTATGTAATACTAAAAAACAAACAAGAGACAGTTTTAAAAACAGGAACAACCCAAGACAAGGACTCATCCAGTACCCCAAGATAAGGACCCATCCAGTAAACATGCATGCACTCTTTCTCCAGATGAACACATGATTGACAAATATGTAATGCATGTGGCAGCTGAGAGAAACAGCATTATCAACCAATCAAGATATGCAGTAAGTACATCATGCTAGCACTGTCTATTAGCAAAATCTCACAATAGGTACATCTAGTTAGGCTGGTACTCTTTCTGGGCAGAAAATATGAGAGTGCCCTGCATGACAATTAAGCATGTTAACATAAAATAGTGAAAAATCAGGGTAACACCATTCCAGGAATAATCCACTCATACATCTCTGTAATGTTTGACATTGGTGAAATGCTACTTAGAAAAAAGTCTACTAGCTCTAAACTGCTTGTTTGATAAGCAGGAAATCTCATAACAGACATTGAGACATTGGAAGTTGCTGTTTACAGATAATGGCAGATTCCAAAGAGAAACCCCAGAAGATGGTGACAATTTGGGAGAATGTGTAAAAGTACAAAGTTGAGAATAAATGTGAATAAAAGTAAGGTAATGATAAACAGCAGGTGGATGAGACAGGATAGTTTGTGTGCAAGTATGAATGGGAAAGGACCTGGAAGAAGTAAAGAACTTTTGGTAATTGGGAGTAAATGTGCCTGCAGATGGAACCATGGGAGAAAAGATGATTCACTGGAGGGGGTGGTTATTTCTAAGTACATTCAGGAGCATGTGGAAGGAGAATTTGCTGGCTGGGTATGTTTGAAGGTATAGTGATCTCATCAGTATTGTAAGGATGTTAGTCTTGGACCTTGAACATAAGATGGGGGGGGGGGGGGGGGGGGGGGGGCCCGCCAATCAGGAAAAGGTAATGAAAATCTCCTAGACCTTTATAGCAGAGTAAACTCCATTTTTGAAAAGAGATTGATGGGTTATTTGTGTTCTTGGAGTGCCTGACAGCTTTTCCCATTTCACCAAATCAAAGTGTGGTTATGAAGCTAGAACAATAGCCAGGAAGAGGAGGATGACTCCTTCATAGGACAGATTACCTTAGTGGAAAGGAACAAAAGATAGAGGAAAGCATTCTCAAAATGTGCTGGGGTCACAGCTGCATACCACAAGGTTCAATCTTGAGCCCACTACTATTCCTGGATATGTACATAACTTGCCTAATGGACCGTACTCCTCATCTGAACATGTTTGTAGATGATGAGGTCATGTGGGAAGAAATAAAAACATGATCAGGGTATCTTACAACTGCAAAACTTGGTCTGATGAACTGATGATAAGATTCATTTCAAGTCAGTAATAGGTAATTTGGATGGTAAAGTGAAAAAAAAACTTAGTATGATTATTTCCAAGCAGAAAATAAATACAGAGAAATTTGAGTAAAAGATAAGTAATGGGTTGACATTGTGCCTGTCTCGAGAGTTGTATATCAGGACAACTGTGAGAAATAAAATGTCTTACAGTAATAATTAGAACCGCATTCTAGTACAAAATAAGGAAGTGATAGTAAGCTGTTCACAACATACATCAAAGTCAAACTAGAATCAATCTCTTGAGTCTAATAACCACATCTAAAGACACACAAAGATCTAATCATAAGAGCTCAGAGCAAGAATATCGAGAAGGTACCTGAATCAAGAGAACCAACCTAGAATGAAGCTGTCCAACGCAGAGGTGATAAAAGAGATGTACCTGTGAACATCATCAAAGTTTCTAAATCTCTAAAAGAGTAACCATAAGCCTTAACAAAAAGCTGGCCAAGAAGGTGGTTAGATAGGATGTAAAGATTAAGTACTACTTTAGTGCAAGGGTGGTGAATTGTTGGACTAAACTAAGAGATGGTTAATGCCAGAAGTTTTCCAAGGATGAATAGGCTAGTTTATGAACAAAAAGTTTAAGAAATGAAGCCCCATTAGTGTAGAGCTTTCTCATAAAGTACAAATAGGACAACTGGAAAACAAGTTAGAAATAAAATGTCTGAGGACAACGTGGTGTAATACATGTTGAACACACGAGGAACAACAATATAAAGAGAGATGTGTGATAGCACGTGCAGTGACTGAGAGCTGACAAGATCATAATGATATGGTTCAGACATGATGAGGCATGCATGGGACAACGAACTAGAACTGATAATGGTAAATGGGAGGAATCATGCTGTCAGTGGGCTGAACCTAAGCATAAGAAGCGGTCAAGGAATGGTGTAAGGGAATGGCTGTGAATGAAAGGTTCTGATTTCAGTATATTATACATAACAGTTATGGAGTGGATGTGTGCAAATGAGGCTGCTGTTAAGTAGTTCTTGACACTAAATTGCTAAGGTAGAAGCAATCATATACAAAATGGTCAAAGATTTATGTTAAAATTTGTGCCAATAATACTTACTCAACTTACTTGAATCTCTCAAGTGGAAAGGCACAATATAAATTATCAAGAGGGATTCAGCTGAAATTTGTATCGTCTCTATCTTAAAGTGGATACAAATGAAAGCATAACATCAGCCAATCATTTCAAATTCAGCTTTATCAAGAAAGTGAAAAAATTACCCACAGAAATGGAAGAACTTTGATTTTTCAATCCATAAAACTTTCAGAAATGAGATAAAATTGTCCTGTTTCATACAAAATGGCTATCTTACTGATATATCATCAAGGATGAGTCAGTGTTATGCCTGTAGGGTTTACTTGCTTTGTGCCATTTTTATTGGATACACTTGCTTTTCCTACATAGTTTTTGTAAGAAAAAAAAAATCCTACATATATTAGTTTTAACGCGTGAAAAAATAAATTTCAATATCAACAAGTCCAGCAGGTGACCAGAGACCTCTTCCCTGATGCCATCTTTAAATGGAAGGAAAACATAGGGTAAAACAAGCATTCTAATAAACTAGAGGCTTCACCTCTGGACTTGCTAACCCTAGCCCACCAATACACAAATCAGTAATAATGAAACTCTTCTAAATCATTATTATTGTACAAACACAGTTGGACACTCACATACTTGCTCCTGTGGAGGGCTATCATACCCTCCCTTAACATCATCACACCCTCCTGTCTACTACACCCTCCCTTCCCAACTACCACATCCTCATTCATCACCACCACACTCTCCACCCTGGCTACTATAACCTCTCTCCCTGACAACTACAACTCACTCAACACCACCACAATCTCCAACCTGGCTATCACAACCTCCCTCACTACCAAAACTGCCTCCGTCCCTGGTTACCACACCCTCCCTCATCAACACCACTATTCCCTTCTTCCCTAGCCACAACATCCTGAATGGCTAATGGCATTGGTCAATGGTTCCAAGCACATGTCCCGCCATTTTTCCTCTGCATACCTCCCATATTGCTGGCACAGCCTTCATAATCAACAATACATTAAGTTTTTTTTTTTTTTTTTTTTTTTTTTTTTTTTTTTTTTTTTTTTTTTTTTTTTTTTTTTTTTTTTTTTTTTTTTTTTTTTTTTTTTTTTTTTTTTTTTTTTTTTTTTTTTTTTTTTTTTTTTTTTTTTTTTTTTTTTTTTTTTTTTTTTTTTTTTTTTTTTTTTTTTTTTTTTTTTTTTTTTTTTTTTTTTTTTTTTTTTTTTTTTTTTTTTTTTTTTTTTTTTTTTTTTTTTTTTTTTTTTTTTTTTTTTTTTTTTTTTTTTTTTTTTTTTTTTTTTTTTTTTTTTTTTTTTTTTTTTTTTTTTTTTTTTTTTTTTTTTTTTTTTTTTTTTTTTTTTTTTTTTTTTTTTTTTTTTTTTTTTTTTTTTTTTTTTTTTTTTTTTTTTTTTTTTTTTTTTTTTTTTTTTTTTTTTTTTTTTTTTTTTTTTTTTTTTTTTTTTTTTTTTTTTTTTTTTTTTTTTTTTTTTTTTTTTTTTTTTTTTTTTTTTTTTTTTTTTTTTTTTTTTTTTTTTTTTTTTTTTTTTTTTTTTTTTTTTTTTTTTTTTTTTTTTTTTTTTTTTTTTTTTTTTTTTTTTTTTTTTTTTTTTTTTTTTTTTTTTTTTTTTTTTTTTTTTTTTTTTTTTTTTTTTTTTTTTTTTTTTTTTTTTTTTTTTTTTTTTTTTTTTTTTTTTTTTTTTTTTTTTTTTTTTTTTTTTTTTTTTTTTTTTTTTTTTTTTTTTTTTTTTTTTTTTTTTTTTTTTTTTTTTTTTTTTTTTTTTTTTTTTTTTTTTTTTTTTTTTTTTTTTTTTTTTTTTTTTTTTTTTTTTTTTTTTTTTTTTTTTTTTTTTTTTTTTTTTTTTTTTTTTTTTTTTTTTTTTTTTTTTTTTTTTTTTTTTTTTTTTTTTTTTTTTTTTTTTTTTTTTTTTTTTTTTTTTTTTTTTTTTTTTTTTTTTTTTTTTTTTTTTTTTTTTTTTTTTTTTTTTTTTTTTTTTTTTTTTTTTTTTTTTTTTTTTTTTTTTTTTTTTTTTTTTTTTTTTTTTTTTTTTTTTTTTTTTTTTTTTTTTTTTTTTTTTTTTTTTTTTTTTTTTTTTTTTTTTTTTTTTTTTTTTTTTTTTTTTTTTTTTTTTTTTTTTTTTTTTTTTTTTTTTTTTTTTTTTTTTTTTTTTTTTTTTTTTTTTTTTTTTTTTTTTTTTTTTTTTTTTTTTTTTTTTTTTTTTTTTTTTTTTTTTTTTTTTTTTTTTTTTTTTTTTTTTTTTTTTTTTTTTTTTTTTTTTTTTTTTTTTTTTTTTTTTTTTTTTTTTTTTTTTTTTTTTTTTTTTTTTTTTTTTTTTTTTTTTTTTTTTTTTTTTTTTTCTGTGGATCTGGCAGCGGATGGAACCATGGAAGCGGAAGTGGATCATAGGGTGGGGGAGGGGGCAAAAATTCTGGGAGCCTTGAAGAATGTGTGGAAGTCGAGAACATTATCTCGGAAAGCAAAAATGGGTATGTTTGAAGGAATAGTGGTTCCAACAATGTTGTATGGTTGCGAGGCGTGGGCTATGGATAGAGTTGTGCGCAGGAGGATGGATGTGCTGGAAATGAGATGTTTGAGGACAATGTGTGGTGTGAGGTGGTTTGATCGAGTAAGTAACGTAAGGGTAAGAAAGATGTGTGGAAATAAAAAGAGCGTGGTTGAGAGAGCAGAAGAGGGTGTTTTGAAATGGTTTGGGCACATGGAGAGAATGAGTGAGGAAAGATTGACCAAGAGGATATATGTGTCGGAGGTGGAGGGAACGAGGAGAAGAGGGAGACCAAATTGGAGGTGGAAAGATGGAGTGAAAAAGATTTTGTGTGATCGGGGCCTGAACATGCAGGAGGGTGAAAGGAGGGCAAGGAATAGAGTGAATTGGAGCGATGTGGTATACCGGGGTTGACGTGCTGTCAGTGGATTGAATCAAGGCATGTGAAGCGTCTGGGGTAAACCATGGAAAGCTGTGTAGGTATGTATATTTGCGTGTGTGGACGTATGTATATACATGTGTATGGGGGTGGGTTGGGCCATTTCTTTCGTCTGTTTCTTTGCGCTACCTCGCAAACGCGGGAGACAGCGACAAAGAAAAAAAAAAAAAAATATATATATATATATATATATATATATATATATATATATATATATATTTTATCCCTGGGGATAGGGGAGAAAGAATACTTCCCACGTATTCCCTGTGTGTCGTAGAAGGTGACTAAAAGGAAAGGGAGCGGGGGGCTGGAAATCCTCCTTTTTTTCTTTTCCAAAAGAAGGAACAGAGAAGGGGGCCAGGTGAGGATATTTCCTCAAAGGCCCAGTCCTCTGAACTTAATGCTACCTCGCTAGTACAGGAAATGGCGAATAGTATGAAAAAAAAAATATATATATATATATATATATATATATATATATATATATATATATATATATATATATATAGCATTAATGAAATGGCCTTGATTTGGGCATTGAGTTGTCCATGCTGTCTCAGCTAACATTAAAAGAAGTATTTAACATTTGCATGAAACTTGTATCTCACATGAAGATAAACTTTAACGCACTGATCAAGGGTAAAGGATGTATACAAGCGCTTTCAGACTTGATGCACCTGAACCCACAGGGAAATTTGGAAATGGCTTTAGTGTTGACAGATAGATGGAAATATAACTTGCAATACTGAAACATCTGACAAAATCAGGCACAGTTTCAATGACAGAACACATGATGTTAGAAAATAAAGTGCAATGTACTAAACAACAGCACCGGTACCTTTCTTTTTGAGTAAAATATGCAAATCTGGACAGAACAAGAAAGCAAAAGTTTTTCTGACACCTACCTGTGGAGAGGCTGTCATCTAGTGCCATTTTGGAAGCACTAAGACCACACCCAACATATGCTATAGGTTTATTACTTGATTACTTTCAATTTTTTCCCACACAAAATAACACAAAAGGTTGTATAACTATACTATATAGTATATATTAACATCAACCTTCAAACATGATCTAGCTGCATACTGTAATCCCTAGAAATAGAGTGAAAGTTCAACCCTAAACTTAAATGTTTTCCAGACGGACTAGTGCAACTTTTACCCACATACTTATCTATCACACCTTCAGCTCAAAAAGGTATTATATATATATAACCATTAACAATCAAACAGAAGTAATATTTCACTCAAGGAGCACCTCACAAATAACTTATGTTGGTTGAAGAAATCTAAGCTATGAATTCCATAAATGACCTATCAATGCACTGTACATCTTCGCCCAGAATATCATAATCACATGATTTATGAGTATCTATGCCAAGGATACTTGAGCAGTTTATGGATATCTATGCCAAGAATAATGTCCTATTTATGAATATGTGTCAATAATACATGATCTGTTCATAAATATCAATGCCAAGAATAAATAAGGTATTTACAGATATCTATAGCAAGAATACATTATCTATTCATAGATATCTATACCAAAAATACATAAAATATTTATAAACATCTGTGCCAAGAATATATGATCAACTGATAGACAGGGCAAGAATACATGATCCATCTAAGGATATCATTCCCAAGAACATATGGTCTACTTATAAATATCTATACCAAGAATACACAATCTATTTAAAGATATCTTTGACAGGAATACATAATCTATTTGAGGCTATCTATGCATAGAATACATGATATACGTAAAATACCCGTAAAACGAATAGTATAAACCATTCACCAATATCTCTAGCAAGAATTAATATAATTTCGTATAAAAAATTACTTCATACAGACTCTACAGCTGCAATAAGTAGTATCCTTATTTAAAACCTTGAGGTACAGTTCTAAAGTATTATTTATTATCGAGACTTGACCTATACACGAATAAAATGGAATAAAATGTAATGCAACTATAAAATTATCTGCTACACTTGTGATTTCTTAATATATACATGACAAGAGCTCCACATTTAATAAACCGACTTTGAAAGCAGATTTTAGCAAGTTTCTTCACCTTACCTGCCACATGTCTCGAACTTTCCACAGTATTTAATGCCACACATAGGTGAAATACCATCAAATACTCTCCATTCATAACTAACCCAATATTCTACCTTTTTTTTAAGCTGCCGGTGTAACAATTCACAATAAATAAATCATTCATAACGTAAAAATCCTTTACAAAATATAACCACATAACACAAAGCTCTTACAAAGTTCATCTCTCGGGATCTTACCTTTGTCACGTGTGTGTGTATGTGTGTGTCTAGAGGCAGCTGTAGATCCTCCACAACCACGTTAACCACAATTATAAATAGCCAGGTGTAACATAAGGAATAGTCACCACCGTTAACTACCTACCAAGACCGACAATGCAACATCACCGGATCGTCAACGTTACCATCGCCCGACATTTTCCCACCACCTGGCAACTCGACTCTCGCAAAATCCACAATTCCCTCTAAATCGATCGTTTCTACTTAAATCTGAGGCTCATCATATTTATTCTACATCAAAATAAAGACTGTCAGTATGAGAGGTATGTAAGAAAGTGTTATACAACATTCGTATCAATGTAGGTGTGTTTTCCCGATGTGGTACCTAAGCCTTTTCAAACATGTTTGACTTTGCATGATGGAAGTTGCCAGGCCATACACTCGGTCCTGCATGAAGTACGCAAGCAAAACTAACCACGGGATGAGGACTTTAGTACACAGTATAGACACATGCTGATTCAACTACGAAAGATAATCTACTCAAATTATATTAATGATTACATACATGTATCGTGGATCTCATAAACTCCCTTGTTGGCAACTCCAGTCAGCTGGTCGGTCTTCCCTGACAAAAAAAAATATATATCAAGATTTTACAATTGCCAGCCGTTAAACGTATTTAAACTCTTCAATCATAATAATATTCTACCTCAGATACTTAAAAAAAATTATCCTAACCCACTGAAGAATAGTTCAATTATTGCATTATTATACCATCTTGTATAATGTAATTGAAACTCGACCTTTTTAGATGGCTGACTTGTGTTAACTTGTTAAATAAATGATTCATTGTAGCCCAGTACCTTGTACAAACTTCCTCACTCGTTATGTAACTTGTAAAGGAACTGTCACTCAGAAACAGTCCATGAATATTTTATTCACGCGTCTTGCGTCATCCCACACGACATCACATACATCTTGATGTAAAAATTGATGAATTGAATATCAAGGGGCCCACATAAGTTTGAAATATATTATCAGTTCCTTGATGTATCAGATACTACTTAACATACCTGAGGAAGATCAATACCCTGTATAGTAGCCATAAACTGTAACTCCTTGTTCGATAACAAGTGGCAGCGGGAGGAGCAGCCATGAGTATTGGAAGTGTGGTGAGAGACGACAAACTTAGTGTGTGTATGTGGAAGGAGAGGATAGTGTGTCTGTTAGGTTAAAGAGTGATAAATTTAATACTCTGTACAGTAGCCCCCATATTGTTATAAATCCTAGGTCTTGATGGTTCAAGAAAGAACTTAGTATGGATGTGTCGGATACGCTATGCCCGAGCGACGGTGGTGTGGGCCGTGGAGTCGATAGCGTGCAGATGAGCGCGTTATAAGGTGTGGTTGTAAATAACCGACCTGAGTTATCACAAACAAATAGATAAGTTTCAAATAATATAATCTGTCGTCTTTCCTGCTCACTTGTTGGCAGTCAAGTCCACACACAAACACTCTCCATCTCACCGACACACATGTCAAACCCCCATGCACCACGTTCCGTTACCCAAAGTTTCCCGCCACTTCGCGCTACCCCTCTGGCTTCCCTGACAAAATCTCGTCGTAAGTACTCATATATGTATGCATCCTGTGGTCCCTCAAACTCTCTCGTCAGCTCTTGACACCACTGCCAGTGTGTGCTCAAATGAGGAGACTTTTGAAGGAAGAAGAGCGAAGAAAGAGCATGTGTGTGTGTGTGTGTGTGTGTGTGTTGGTAATGGAGGGAAACAACACGCGGGGAGGAGGAAGATCGAGGAGGAAATAGGAGGATGGAGTGAAAGATGCTTCGGGGTTCTGGAGCCCAAACATTCAGGATGATGAGAGGTGCGCATGAGATGAAATAAAACTGGATCAATGTAATGTATGGGGAGCAATGCTGTCAGTGTGCTGAGCCGAGGTATATGAAGTGGTCAGTTAAACATGGATTGGTCTGTGAGGTTGGCTGTCAATGGTGCCTTGGGTTTCGGTACACTATAGATGACAGGTATAAGGTGGATGTGTGCAGACTTCATTTGTTTCTGACGCAACCTAGTTCTCACCACAGGAAGATCTAAATTTGAGAATAAAGTGTCGTGCGAGATAGTGTCGAGTATTATGTGTGAGAAGTAGAGATGTGTTTATGACTGATGGACTGAATGTCAGTAACCGTACGTGTGGCAAATTGAAAAGACAGCAACCAGGGTCAGTCAGGGGAACGTGATGGCCACTGCAGTGCGTATTCTCAGCGCCGCAGTCAGTAAAGCTCGCATGTAGAACTGGATTGGTTGGCTAATTAGGGTTTGGTCGATCATCTGCCTGGATCATTGTGGTCGTAGACTACAAGACCGTCAACCTAAATATCTAGAACAACTTCCTCAGGCGTGGAGGATAATTCTAAGACTTTATACACTCTCAGTATGTATACTATGAATGTGGCCCGTGGATGGATGGAGTGAAGCCTTCTCCTTTACTATCCTGTCTCCATCTATAGTGGTGGGTGGGGAGAAACATTCTGCTTTACTTGTGTCTCCATCTATAGCGGAGGATGGGGAGGAGCCTTCTCCTTTACTGAGGAGCCTTATGCTTTACTATCCTGTATCCATCCATGATGGTGGGTGGGGAGGAGCATTCTACTTTACTATCCTGTCTCCATCTACAGTGGTGGGTGGGGAGGTGCCTTTACTTTACTATCCTGCGTCCATCCATAGTGGTGGGCGGGTAGGAGCCTTCTGATTTACTATCCTGTCTCCATCTGTAGAGGGGTGGGGAGGAGCCTTCTACTTTACCATCCTATCTCCGTCTATAGTGGTGGGCGGTGAGGAGCTTTCTGCTTTACTATTCTGTCTCCATCTATAGTGGTGGGCGGTGAGGAGCTTCCTGCTTTACTATCCTGTCTCCATCTCTACATATTAAGTTACATCATTACCGTCTTGCATTAGATAACTTATTCACAGACCGCTAGCTTATCCGCCCTTCACACGTGTACACCCGCCCAGAACGACGGGGCAACACGGTAGAACAACACTCCGATGTAGCCTGCCAGAATCGTTCAGTGTGGAGGTTGTGTGAGCGACGCTGCCTCTGATCACGAGCGAGGCTTCGTCGGCTGTCGGATGTTGGGTGACCCTCCCCCCGGCGACTGAGCGATGCTTTTCACATATCGGCAGCGCTAATGTCGCGGGTCGTCGATATTCCTGAAGTATCAGGTATTGTGAAGTCTGCATAATCGTCAGTCATTATGTCTCCCACAACGCCACACACACACGAGTTGTGGTTGTGGGATGTAGTTATTCCCAGATACTCCGACGCAGCAGAGTGAGGGGTGAAAACAAAACACGTCCGACATATGTTGGTGAAGCAGACGCCAGTGTAACGGGGAGGTGTCCGACGAAGCTGTTCTGTCTCCCGTCTGCTGACGGCGACCATGGCTTCTGACTCGTGGTGTTGGCGATCAGCATGGGACAGACAGGACCCATTCCTCAGTCATGGTCATGTCGGGTGAGAGGAAACGAGTATAGGGAAAAAATTGAGCGAAAGAGTTAGTTAGAGCTCCTTTTTTGTTTTCTTGACCAGACTTAAAGGTACAAATGTTAAAGGAAGATGGGAAGATGAACGAAGGGAGTTCCTCAGCTTCGCTGCTCGACGGGGGAAGGAGGGAGGAGGCATTGTAACGTTCAATCCTCGTGTGGCTGATCCTCACACAGAAACCGTGGGAACTAGCAGCCAGATGCGAATCACCGGTCCAGGTTTTGGTGGTAGGGACACATGCAGACAGCTCATGAGGGCAGTGGCCGAGATAATACCGGTAGAATACGACCAGGGCGGCAAGATGGAGGGGGGGGGGGGGATAAAGATTGTAAGTTGATGCCCTAAAGGATTAATGAGACGGAAGGTTTATTCATTCCACTTTGGTTCATAAAAAGTTCAAGGAAGAACCACCCCACACATGAGAACAGCACTCTAAATTAGGGATCTATAATTTCCCCTTAGCTCTTTGATATTTGCACATAAACTTAGACGTTGCGTTGTGTTGTTTTGTGCTTTCCTGTGGTGCTTGTACCTTAAAAAGAATTACACTAATGGTTTCTGCTCAAGTTTGGTTCGACCCTTGTAGTGAACTTAGGGACAGCTTATTGGTAATCTATCTGAGCAGTATAAGAGAATCGTTAGACTAGTTGAGAACATCAACAAGAAATTGATAAATGCTGAATTAGCTGTTATATTCACTGGTGCATGTTTGAGATCTCCTGCCTAGATACACAAATTATATATCTATATCTATCTATCTATCTATCTATCTATCTATATATATATATATATATATATATATATATATATATATATATATATATATATATATATATATATATATTACCCCTGGGGATAGGGGAGAAAGAATACTTTCCACGTGTCGTAGAAGGCGACTAAAAGGGGAGGGAGCGGGGAGGCTGGAAATCCTCCCCTCTCGTTTTTAATTTTCCAAAAGAAGGAACAGAGAAGGGGGCCAAGTGAGGATTTTCCCTCAAAGGCTCAGTCCTCTGTTCTTAAAGCTACCTCCACCTCTTTGTCAACCTTTCTGCACTCATTCTCTCCATGTGTCCAAACCATTTCAAAACACCATCTGCTCTCTCTCAACCATACGCTTTTTGTTTCCATACATCTCTCTTACCCTTTCATTACTTACTCATACTACCTCACACCACATATTTTCCCCAAACATTTCATTTCCAACACATCCACCCTTCAAACATACCCATTTTTGTTCTCTGAGATAATGTTCTCTCTCTCCACACATTCTTCATCGCCCCCAGAACCTTTGTCCCCTCCCCCTTCCTTTGACTCACCTCTGCTTCCATGATTATATCCCTGGGGATAGGGGAGAAAGAATACGTCCCACGTATTCCCTGCGTGTCGTAGAAGGCGACTAAAAGGGAAGGGAGCGGGGGGCTGGAAATCCTCCCCTCTCATTTTTTTTTTTTTTTTTTTTTTTTTTTCCAAAAGAAGGAACAGAGAAGAGGGCCAGGTGAGGATATTCCCTCAAAGGCCCAGTCCTCTGTTCTTAAAGCTACCTCGCTAACGCGAGAAATGGCGAGTAGTATGAATTAAATATATATATATATATATATATATATATATATATATATATATATATATATATAGTGAAACTGCAATTCAGAGATTCTATTTAACGTAATTCTTCTATACGTGGCATATGTTTCACGAAGTCAATCCGCCTCATCAGGTACCAATAGTTCATAAAGTTTTTCAAATCCCAACACCGCTACAACACAGTCCTGTTTCTGCCTGACCAAAAAGTGACCGTGTTAAAGGAAAAGTGGGGAGAAGGGGAAAGCCCTGTGGTTATATATCAACTCTCATATCGGCCACTACACTGGTGAGCTTAGATGATTCTTCTTAAAGGGTTCTGATGTTATTTTTCCACATGCATCACCTATTTTCACATTACTTGACCCCATAATTTCCCCTGATATGAATAACCCTTATCATCTTGGGCACAGGCAGGTTCGGCCTACAAACAGCAATACAGAATACAGGTTAGGTTGGCACACTCTTAGTCGCTGCATACATCATACACGGGGGGAGGGAAGAGGTTTTAAGTTACTGTATTATTGTTCACAATAATATCATCAGTAAATGGTTCAGATATTCAATGTAGCTCATAATCACGAGCATCCTTTGTAAGAAATTATTGTACATCAATACCGTTAAGTAAAAGTATTTCTTTCTTTCATGTCTTGTTTATGATTATACAACGTCTCAAAAAAGTTCGAATTCACTCGTAAAATTCACTCTTAAAGATCAACAAGTGCTTAAATGGCATGACACAAATTACGCAATACACATACCTCAGTACTATTCATTATTAAAGGGTGTGTGTGTGTGTGTGTGTGTGTGTGTGTGTGTGTGTACGTTCAAGTTATTCCAGTCTGACATTTGTTGAACTAAAGGTAAAAATTGGATGATGCTGAGAATCCAGACTTTTAAGACACCCTACCAAAGGTGCGGGCAACGAGGACATCAATACGTATAAATTCACCGCTAAATCCGCAGGTAAAAATGTGGCGGCAACACCATCCAACTGTGCGAATGGCGTTAAGTCTTCCCGCCCGCCCGCCTGCCTGCACCTCCTCCTCCACCTTGGTGATCGACCCCGCCGCCGCCGGCAGCAGGAGCAGCGTCGCGTCGCCATAGCAACAGCCAGGCTCTCTCTCTCTCTCTCTCTCTCTCTCTCTCTCTCTCTCTCTCTCTCTCTCTCTCTCTCTCTCTCTCTCTCTCTCTCCCGTCATTGCCATCAACCTCCATACGAAAAATACAATAACAACAACCGCTCTTTACAGATCAAGGGACGATTATAATCATTTCTTCAGTATGGTCCAACAGTGTCATTTCCTTTAGAGGTGTTGCCAAGAACATTCTCTGATATCACAGTATATTTAAGGTACCTAAAACTGCGGTTCATCTTGCGACACCTTCCAACACATTCACTCTCATTTCAAAGCTGGCACAGGCAGAGACCACCCCTTCCCCCCAACCCCCCTGTGAGTCAACAGTGACTTTCAGCTTTGTAAACACCTGATGCACATCATTTATAAATCGTACGCACGTTTTTACACTCGATTTTTTTTTCTTTGTGTATTCGAGCAGCAGATGGAAACTTTGGTGAGAGAGGGGGAAGCCGTTAGACAACATTGGTGGAGTGAAATGAATGGACGTAATATAGACTGAACAGCACAGCTCTCCTCCACCTAGCTCAATTTCTTCTATTCCCGGGCCTCAGATGTAGCCAGCACCACAATTACCCAACCTTTACGTCCCAGCACGACCCACACACACACACACACACACACTGGGGCCTGTTGACCAACATCTCTCTCTGACCTGGGTACTAATACACGGGTGTTAAGCATTCACCTGCATCATGGTGACTGATAACCTTACATGCACGTTTTGAGCACGACAGTACCATCCTAGAGGATGAAGATACGATCCTTAACCAAGACGGTACGATCCTTGAGCACGACGTTACGACCCTTGAGCACGACGGTACGATCCTTGAGCAGGACGGTACGATCCTTGAGCAGGACGGTACGATCCTTGAGCAGGACGGTACGATCCTTGAGTACGACGGTATGATCCTTGAGCACGACGGTATGATCCTTGAGTACGACGGTACGATCCTTGAGCACGACGGTACAACCCTTGAGTACGACGGTACGATCCTTGAGCACGACAGTACGATCCTTGAGCAGGACGGTACGATCCTTGAGCACGACGGTACGATCATTGAGCACGACGGTACAACCCTTGAGCACGACGGTACGATCCTTGAGCACGACAGTACGATCCTTGAGCAGGACGGTACGATCCTTGAGCACGACGGTACGATCATTGAGCACGACGGTACGATCCTTGAGCAGGACGGTACGATCCTTGAGCACGACGGTACGATCATTGAGCACGACGGTACGATCCTTGAGCACGACGGTACGATCCTTGAGCACGACGGCACGATCCTTGAGCACGACGGTACGATCCTTGAGCACGACGGTACGATCATTGAGCACGACGGTACGATCCTTGAGCACGACGGTACGATCCTTGAGCACGACGGCACGATCCTTGAGCACGACGGCACGGTCCTTGAGCACGACGGTACGATCCTTGAGCACACCCGTACCAATATAACGTAACTTTATTCATGACGTTAAAACTCTTACGCCTAATGACACGACCTATAACATGAACTTACAGAATGCACCGATTAGAAAGAGAGAGAGAGAGAGAGAGAGAGAGAGAGAGAGAGAGAGAGAGAGAGAGAGAGAGAGAGAGAGAGAGAGAGAGAGAGAGAGAGAGAGAGAGAAGGCAGCAGGCGTACAACGCAGCCTTTGAAATCAGTTCCACCGGCAAGCCAAGACGTCTAGTCGACGTGATCGTGGTGTATGTGGGAGGACAACTCGGGGCCCAGGTTAGTAAGCTCCGTCAGCGTTGCCATATTACACGAGTTTTTTTTTTTTTTGTTTCACAAACATCGATACATGTGACTTAAACCACAATTCCTCCATTTCATTCCTTTTCAGTTTTAACTTTCAATCACTCAAGATATCTTTTTTTTTTAATAAAACTTCACGGGCATGTGAGCCACACGAAAGAAATAACCCAACTTAACCTAATTAGGAACTTCAGTTAACTTCTTAACCATTACGGTACGACACTTGACCACGATTGAGCAACATGGGTCATAACGTCGTGCTCAAGGATAGTAGCTTCGTCCTCAATGTCGTAATGTAGGATGTGAGAGGTAGTTCAGTACTACCCCAATACTTCCACCACATGTGTGTGAATGTAACCAAGATGAGAAAAAAGGAGAGATAGGTAGTGTGTTTGACGAAAGGGACCTGGATGTTTTGGCTCTGAGTGAAACGAAGCTCAAGGGTATAGGGGAAGAGAGGTTTGGGAATGTCTTGGGAGTAAAGTCAGGGGTTAGTGAGAGGGCAAAGCAAGGGAAGGAGTAGCACTACTCCTGGAACAGGAGTGGTGGGAGTATGTGATAGAGTGTAAGAAAGTAAACTCTCGATTGATATGGGTAAAAATGAAAGTGGATAGAGAGAGATGGGGGATTATTGGTGCATATGCACCTGGTCATGAGGAGAAAGATCATGAGGCAAGTGTTTTGGAAGCAGCTGAGTGAGTGTGTCAGTAGTTTTGATGCACGAGACAGGGTTATAGTGATGGGTGATTTGAATGCAAAGGTGAGTAATGTGGCAGTTGAGGGAATAATTGGTGTACATGGGGTGTTCAGTGTTGTAAATGGAAATGGTGAAGAGCTTGTAGATTTACGTGCTGAAAAAGGACTGGTGATTGGGAATACCTGGTTTAAAAAGAGATATACATAAGTATATGTATGTAAGTAGGAGAGATGGCCAGAGAGCGTTATTGGATTACGTGTTAATTGATAGGCGCGCGAAAAGAGAGACTTTTGGATGTTAATGTGTTAATGTGCTTCAAAGAGGTCAATTGGTTCTCTTCTAATTGCAGTTTTGAGGGTTCTAATTGACAACCCAACGTTGTGTTCAACATCACCTTTACTTAGTGCAAGTTTGGCTGAAGCATCAGCTTTGTCATGCTCACGGAGGCTTGTATGAGAGGGAATCCATAAAAATTGGATTTGAATCCCATGAGCAATTATTCATGTCTGGCTTCAGAGACCAGTATGTTACACCCTGATCTTAGGGTGTTAAGGGCAAGTAGTGAACAATGGAACACACGTTCGTAACAATGTGGAGAAAACATATTATACAGTTGAACAGCTTGTTCATGTGCTGGCACATTAAGAACATAACTGAATCCTGTTGTTCAAATATTATCTTCGTACACAAAAACTTCAATAAAAAAAGGAAGAAAGAAATAAAGGAGGGGTGAGGGATGAAATAAATGTGACACGGGCAGACAACTGAACGAAATGTGTTGTGTTGTGATGTTATCGTACCGGACCGCCAGACACGTGACATCAAACAGAGACACTCATACTTGCTGCCAGCAGAACATCGCGCTGCCAGGCAGAGAAAGTTTAGCGTAAAACGTTTTCAAGCAATCTGATTAAATAATCTTGTCTAACTCAAAATTACGTATACATGTATAAATACACACACACAGACACACACCACACACACAGACAAACACACCATATTTTTATTTTTGAGCTGTGTCTCCTCTCCCCTCCAAAAGAAGGAACAGAGAAGGGGGCCAGGTGAGGATATTCCCTCAGAGGCCCAGTCCTCTGTACTTGACGCTACCTTGCTAACGCGGGAAATGGCGAATAGTTTGAATATATATATATATATATATATATATATATATATATATATATATATATATATATATATATATATTGTCAGGACAAGATGAGGGCCGGACTTAAGGCCCTCCGGCTGTGACTGGAGGAGGGTGGCTCATAGTGCCACTCCTGATTGGCTGGAGGGCAGTAGTAGGTTTATATGGGCAGCAGCTCTCAGACAACCTTGGAGTGGTGCCCTGAGCCATCTTACACCCTCACGTGTGTGAAGTGTGTTAGTCATTTTGTACTTCAACATTTCTTACACTAACCCACGCCGGGCTAGTCTTCCCATTCAATAACGACGTCCCGTTTTCATGTTGTGAATCGTTTAGATATTCAGTGATTTGACACTAAAGAGAGAGGGTCGTAAGAGGGCAGTTTGTACAAATATCTGGTACGGTTTGGCACAGGAGCCTTCTACGTATAAAAAAAAAAAATGTCCATTTTTTTCCCCATCGTATTAATTCCCCCGGTCGCCAGTGTCTTCATGTCGGCGGCCATAGTAACAACACATCAAACTCCGTCGTTACGAAGGACTACCGCTAGTGGGAGTGGCCGGGCCGGGGGCCTGCCTCCCTCCCTCAGCAACATCCCCCCATGTGCAACACGTGTGAAGGTCGGCCTCGGCACGTGAGGTGGCGGCGGTGGTGGCTTGGGGGGGGGGGAGGGGGACCCCTACCCCCTCCCAACGGTGAGGGGGAAGGGGGGGAGGTAAGAGTAGTAAGCGGGGAGGAGGGAAGTAGAGGAACCCACACGTGAGCGCTCCCGCACATGCAGGACGCCGGGCCGGGACCCGCACTGCCTGAGGGGGAGGAGGTCTTCCCGAGTGGGTCAATATCTGGCAGGAGGGCCAAGTGTGCTCCCTCCCACACCCAAACCCGAGCCTTAACCCTTTGTCCAGGACGGCACTCCTAGCCTGACGCACGACGCTGGGGTGAGGCACAACACCCTTACAACCCATAGTGTCACGTGACTTACTTTCTATTCTGATTCCTCTCCCTTCATAAATAAATAAATAGATAAATAAATAAATAAACAAAAATTCGGACAGTCACTTGTTTAGCAAATGGTGTCCTAGCTACGTCTCTTCGCTGTATATCAAATGACATATTTCTCTCTTGTGTCTCCCCTGATGATGTGATTATTACACGAAAGTGCACTTGGGAACTTTTTGTGTTTCATTTTCCCCGTGGACTCATAGAACTGCGTTGCAGATGGTTGCGTGGATTGTGGTTAGTTCAGTTCTTTAATAATGTGAGTAATGATTAGCTAACAAAGTGGATTGTACTAATTACATTTTAATAGGATTTGTAGGCATTGTGAGTTGTAGATGCTCTTAAGGTATAATATCGGTGGGGGGAGTGTTAGAGCAGGAGTGTTTGGGAGGGAGGGGGGGTAGTTATGTAGAAGGTCGGAGCTGATTGGTTCATATGACTTGAGGTATGGGGGTGTTGCATCTCGCAACTGTTTCAATATTTCTTGTGGTGTTCTAAAGGCTTAAATCAAATACTACATCAAGGGTACTTGAGTACTACTTGGCATAGGTCAGTTGGAATGAGTAAAGTGTTGTCTGATGGTGACAGCTCAGGTGGATTCTTGCTTTGTCTGAAATGGGACATGTTGGTGAACGATTTGGTTAACTCACAGTGGGTGGAAGACGAGAGTTGAGAGAGTGAAGACAGCCAAGATTAAATTAGGTAGTAGGGTGTGGTTGTGATTGGGGTGGTTTGATGGG
The DNA here is from genome assembly GCF_036320965.1 of Panulirus ornatus. Taxonomy (NCBI): domain Eukaryota; kingdom Metazoa; phylum Arthropoda; class Malacostraca; order Decapoda; family Palinuridae; genus Panulirus; species Panulirus ornatus. The sequence continues at coordinate 92,166,480 of NC_092224.1, forward strand.
TGGTGGAGTGAGTGTGTTTAGTTTGGGATGGTTGTGGGTGGAACCATGGGCGGAAGGGACGAAGGAGTGCGAAGGCATTTAAGAAATGTTGGAGCCAAAATGCTTGTAATTTGTCGAGAACATTTTCTAAAGAAAAAAATAGGAAAGTTTGAGGCTATTACCCAACAATGTGTGGATGCGAAGCGTGCTATGATAGAACGATGCTGCTAACGATGGTGTGTCGGATTTAGAGGTTGAGGTAAGTGTGGGCGAAAGTGCAATATTATTTCAAAGTAAGAGGGTGAGAGATGTAGATTGAGAAATAAAAGAGGTGGTTGAAAGGAAAGGGAGTAAAGGTTGGTCACATGGAGAGATGGAGTGGAAGATTAAAATAGGAAAATTTAGCTTCTGATGGAGGCTAGGCTAGATGGACCTCAATTGAGGTGGAAAGATGGAGTGAAAAAGATTTTGTGTGATCGGGGCCTGAACATGCAGGAGGGTGAAAGGAGGGCAAGAAATAGAGTGAATTGGAGTCATGTGGTATACAGGGGTTGACGTGCTGTCAGTGGATTGAAGCAAGGCATGTGAAGCGTCTGGGGTAAACCATGGAAAGCTGTGTAGGTATGTATATTTGCGTGTGTGGACGTGTGTATGTACATGTGTATGGGGGGGGGGGCCATTTCTTTCGTCTGTTTCCTTGCGCTACCTCGCAAACGCGGGAGACAGCGACAAAGTATAAAAAAAAAAAAAAAAAAAAATATATATATATATATATATATATATATATATATATATATATATATATATATATATATATATATATATATATATATACTCGTAGAAAAAGAGAAAACAAAACACAACACGTTACTAGAATAACTCACTCAGGATAATTAACGACTTAACTTCTCCAAGGTAATTGCTGCTTAAGGATTAAGGAGGACGTGTCACGTGACTACGTCCTCGCACCTCACGTGACTGGCTTGAACCAGTGCGCTTTGCGTTTGTTATTCATCTTTAATAACTCAAGTGACTAATTGTTTGAGCTTCCCCTGAACGTGGAGTAGCTGAACTAATTACATTTTACTAATAGTTTGTAGTACCAGTTACTTCACGGGGGGGGGGGGGGGGGGGGGAGGGGTACTATATGTAGAGGTCGGGAGCCTAAGATGGCAACACTGCCCTAGAGGTATGGGAGTGTTGCCACTGTACAAGATAACAACACTGTTTCCACATACCCTTCCTGTGGTGTCAAAGCTTTATGTAACAACAAATTCACATCAAAGATGTACTAGGTCGATACTACACCACATGGTCATGATCAAATGATTAAATAGCCACTAGTGGGGCAGTCCAGTTGGATTTCTTGCTTTGTCTCTCAATGGGATCATGTTGTGAACGTATTTGCTTGAACCTCACAGTGGGCCAGAGACGCAGCCGGGGGGGGGGGGGGGGGAGACAGCTCAAAAATAAAAATATGGTGTGTGTGTGTGTGTGTGTGTGTGTGTAACCGGGGGGGGGGGGACAGCTCAAAAATAGAAATATGGTGTGTGTGTGTGTGTGTGTAACCGGGGGGGGGGGGGGGGGGACAGCTCAAAAATAGAAATATGGTGTGTGTGTGTGTGTGTGTGTGTGTGTAACTGGCATCTGTGGCGGAAGACCGAGGTATTCCCAACGACCCATTTACAAGAAAGCTGGTGACACAAAATTGCTTGCTAATTTGTCAGCGGATCCGCATGTACCTAAAAAAACACACATGTATTCAAAAACAACAATAAAACAACTATATAAGCTCTACCCCCACGAACGAGGGAAACAGAAACGTGCTAATAGAACAAATGTCTGCTACCTGATTGGTGTGTCAGGTTTAAGAGCGATGAGTTAAGTGATGCGAAATGCCCACATAAATCTATTTTAAAAGGAGAGTGGGAGATTATGAAGATAAATGAGACCCACTTATAACAGACCACATTTGTGTGAAGGAAGGAGCAGGTAACATGTATGTCAGGAGAATGTGGACAGATCTTAAAAAACATTAGGAAAATCTTTAGCATTTACTATAGCAGCTTATGGCTGATCGGCTCTGCAAGTTTAAATATCCCTCAACATATACACATCAATTTTTATACCAATAACATAGAGTTAAGAATAAAAATCCCTCAACATAAACACATCAATTTTTATACCAATAACATATAGTTAAGAATAAAAACTGGTAATTCACTCTTCTCACTGAGTAGTTTTCAGACATTTTCAATGATAATAATAGTAATTCAAAAAAATGATAATGATGTCAATATGAAATACAAATCAAGAGTGATAGTCGCCAAAGAACCAAAGTGAATCTTTTACAGTGAAACCCATGACTCTCAGTGAAACCCATGACGATTTTACAGTGAAACCCATGACACTTTTACAGTGAAACCCATGACTCTTTTACAGTGAAACCCATGACGCTTTTACAGTGAAACCCATGACTCTTTTACAGTGAAACCCATGACTCTTTTACAGTGAAACCCATGACTCTTTTACAGTGAAACCCATGACTCTTTTACAGTGAAACCCATGACGCTTTTACTTCCTGAACAACATGAAACATTACATTTTCCCTCCTTCATATCATACATCGCACGCGGCTGTTTCAATGTTTTCGCCATTATTCTGTAAGGTAAGATCTTTTATACCAACTACATGTCGTCAGTCCACATAATTAGCCTTGTTGTATGGACTAACAGATCACAACACTACAGTAATTCTACATCATAACTACATGACAGAAATTCTACCATAAACACAAAATTTTAAGACTGCAACACAGGTAATTTTGTGGGATTTTATAGTGATGTAGTAATAACAATAATAATGATAACTGACACTTATCAGTAACACATTACTTCTATAAACATGACACAATAACAGGATAACCTATTTATAAACGCCCGGGTCTGGTTCTGGCTGGTCGCTCTCCTGTTATCAGTCACACACACACACACATGTCGTACTTGACCACGTCGTACTCGCACTAAGGCCGTCCAGCTATTTCCTGTACACAGAGGAGGACCAGCAGCTATATGGGTGACCCAAGGGGCAGGGGGGAAATTACTTGTCTTAAACCATCATTAACCTGTCTGGACTCTACCAAGAAATAATCATCTTCCACACTTCCATAATCGACATATATGCCAGCTATTCTTAGCCGTAATTCTAATTGTTTCAACTGTAAAGACTCTATTGTTTGATTTGTATTGGTAAATAAACTCACCAGTTCAGGTGAGACATGACTTGAAATCGGACTTTAACGTACCACTGAACTCCATTACGTAATTCCTCTTTAGATGGGTAGGAAACGGAACACCTCTCTATGATACGCACGATGTCTTTATTCTATGTATAATCGAATTCACGTGATGAATCATACATTAGATTTAAACCCTGATGATACAAAAAGAAAAAGAAAATCAAATCGTTCGTCAGGCAACGGCTTTATCGCGTAAATTTGAACAGGTTAGACCTGTCATTCAACCGTCGCTCGGGCCATTTTTGCTTAGCTTCTTGCTTACGTCACGATGACGTTATTGCTTGATCAGCCATTGCCACGCCCCTGTATGAATGTACTATTGATAGACAGTTACATTGCCTGCTTCGTCCCAGTGCCAGTCCCATTGGTACTGCGTCCCATTACTAACCTCGTACCAATGCCTTACTTTGTGCTACTGCCCGACTTTTAGGTGTCCAATTGTGATTATCTGTTTGTCCTGAACGGGGAGGGAATTTTATAGTCGTGAGGCCTCATCTTTTGGACATTTCCTACTATAATATAGCTTATATTTATATATCCTATCCTTAGTCACTGTGTTTCATTCATTTACCGTTATTAATGTATGGAAAATTATTTCTTAACATCTTTATTTACGAGTTTCTTAATTTCATGTTATTTTCTCGTAGAAGTGTCCACTGTCCACTTCGTCGGGTTATTTTAAGAACTTAAATGTGATCAAGTCTCCCCTAATTGATTTTTTCTCATACATTGTTTAGATTTAAGGCCTCCAGCCTTTCCTTTTTTAAATTCCATTACCATCTTTGTTGCCTTCCTATGTACCTTCTCTAGGAGCTTTTTGTGATTCTTTAGGTTTGACGACCAAAACTGATAAGGATATACTAGTTTTGGCCTAATGTAGGACATGAGCAGCTTTCTAAGTATCTCTTGGTTATCATACTTGAGGGCTACTCTGGCTCGGGTTGAATTTCAAAGATCATGTTTCAGATCAACTTATGCCTGCCTGCTTTGTTCAGTTGCTATGTCGTCCCACTTATTTCTCCCTATTATTGTCAGCCTTGTCCTATTACTTACCCGTAACTTTGCAAGTCCGTTCTGTTGCCAGCCTTGCCCTATTCCTAGCTCGTCCCTTTGCTGGATTGTTCTATTGCCAGCCTTGTCCCATTCCTTAGCCTGTCTCTTTGCTGGTTCATTCTATTACCAATCTTGTCCTGCTAGCTCGTCACATTGGTAGTTCGCTCTGATGGCAGCCTTGCCCCACTGCTTCTTGTTCCACTGCCTGCAAGGCCCTTCGTTATGACGTCCTGTTGCTGGCTTTGCACCATTACTAGGCCATCCCATTGTCCGCCTTGTCTCAATGCTGGTTGGTCCTACTGCCATGCTCGTCTTTCAGCTAGCTCGTCGCATTACCTGGCTTGTCCCATTCCTACCCCGTTCTGTTGCCAGCCTTGTATCACTGCTTGCTCGTTCCATTGCCTGCATTGTCCCATTGCTAAGTCGTCCTATTTACCGGCTTTGTCACATTGCCAGCCTTGTCCCATTGCTAGCTCTCTTAGTGCATTCTCCTGTCTATAGAAATGAAAATAACACGATACATAGAGTAGCATTCTCTTATCTTTTACCTTGGGTATGATTTATTGTTACACGAAGTTGCATTTGATAGTGATTGCTCAATGTTTTCTACTCTTTAAGAGGTTTATTGCTCTTCTGACTTCACTCTTTGTAATGTTTTCTTCTGCTTATCTATTTCTCACTGCTTACCCCCATTCCCACTGTATCAAGAAATATCTCTCACCATTGGTTCCAATCTGTTTAAAAAAAAAATACTTTCTTCATATCTTACGAACTTCATTGTAAATCTTTACAAATTTACACACTAGAATTCTCTGTCTTGTTTAATACAGAGTCACTCGTTACACAAACTCCTCTTTCCATAACTGCTTGTTATTTTCCTTTAATTGATTTTCCCCTTAATTGTCTCATCTTTTTGTAAGGGTCATTTGTGGAATGTAGAGGTGGGTTGATTGTAGTGATATGATTAATCATAGATCATCAGAATTAAAATGGCCACAGTTGCTATTTGTAGATACTATGTTATTTGCTTAATCAAAAGAAGAATTAGGTAGAATGATTTGGTATTGCAATGATATATATATACGAAAAGGGTGCTGCAAATGAATGAGAATAACATCAAATGATGAAGAACTAGAACTTATTGATGACCCTGAAGATTTGGGAGTAGAATTTAATAAGGATGCTACTAAACTTAGAAAGTTGACATTGACAGTGGAGTCATGCAAGGGAGAAAAATTACAGGTGCACTGAAAGCCCTGGTGGATGGCTAAAATATAGGTGAAAAGTGTTAAAGAATTGTGCACAGAGGAATATGGATGTGAACCTATAGAGTATGTAAGTCAGAATAAGTCAAGAATAAAAGCAGCAGAGATAGATAACTTGTGTAGTATAGTTGGCATTATGATGATATTATTAAGATGAGGTCACATGGTGTTAATGTCATTTGAAATACACACGCACACGTCTTTTAGGATAGTACAATTAAGTATAGCAGATAATTGGTTGGTCGGTCAAGTAGATATACAATAGTGCAAGGGAAGGTGCCAGAAGGAGAATTAGAATAATCTAAAAATTAATAGATGTAGAGAGAGAAAATTCTGGGTAAGGACTGAAGATGCAGAGGAGTGTTTGGGGATCAGATGCAAGATAAGCATTTTGTGTATAGATGAGGTATGAATGGCAACACTAATTTTACTTGATTGATCATTCAAGTTTAGAACAAAAAAGAAATGCTATTATTAGAAAGAAAATTCATGTTCCACTATAACACACTGGGCATGTGTTTGAGTGATGTTTGAAGGCTCCATGTGCAGTTTCTGATCCTTCTCATTAAAGTGGGAGGAGATAGATAGCTACATAAACAAAGACATATAGATAAATTGGGAGACTTATGGATAGACATATAACTAGGGTATAAAGACTTTTAGTGTTATACAAGCAAAATATTTATTTAGAGCTGTCACAATCCATTCACAAGAAAGAACAGATTATATAGTATGAAATCACTTATACAGAAGTTAAAAAGTTAAGGTAAATCTAAAAAGAGAAAATTTTGCTGTTATATTCCTACCTTATTTACATACAATAATAAACAGTATTCATATATATATATATCATAACTACATAATCCATAAGATTTCAACTGTATACCTGGTAAATAGAGAAAATGTAAAAGAATTCATGATAAATTACCAGCCGTACTCTGTTTATAAAAATATACCAAATAATAAAAACCCACTCCGATGATGCCTTCATTTCTGATGACTCTACAATGAGTAAGTACTCACATCATCTCTGATACTCTGATGATGAGCAAGCATTTACGTCATCTCTGATGACACTACTATTAGCTAGTACTCTTACTGTCTCAGACACTCTGATGTCTCTAATATAGGCAAGTACTCACTTCATCAGATACTGGAGTCTAATGACTCTATTATGAGCAAATACTCACTTCATCTGATACTGAAATCTGATGACTATTCTGAGTGGATGCTCTCTGCATCTGATACTGAAGTCTGATGACTCTACTATGAGCGAGTACTCACTTCATCTCTGATACACTCCTACAATATGTAAGATGACTTAGCTAAGATTTTTTTATGTTCTTCATCTCATTCACTGAAACATTTCTCCAATCAATCGTACCAAAAGCATATGTTTTTTAGGTACATTTCTTATAAACACCACTGCTCGTATTCCTTCTGTTCATTTTCTTGTTACCTTAAAACAGGTAAGTATTTCTTCTGTAGGTGTTTTACCTATATCTATGTTTACTCCACACTTTACCTACTATATTCAGATTTATGCACCCTTCTAAATACCCCTTTTTCTTAACTTTAAAAAATTTCACATCCATATCTGGTACTAAAGTCTTTTCTTTACCTACAGACACTTATAGAATTAGTGAAATTTCACTCCTTTCATACTCTGAGCTGCTCAAAAATGACAAAAAGATTAAATTCCCCAATCATAATCGCTCATATCACATAACTACATTAACTTAAGCTGAAATGTTAAAAACTTAATGGTTACTGATGGGATATCTTTAACAAATAGTAATCAATACACAGGTACAGTAAACCATAGTAGAATTTTCAGTAACATTTCTAGTGTATATATATATATATATATATATATATATATATATATATATATATATATATATACACAAATGCATTATTTAGCTTATGACTACAAATAAATATATGAAAACTATTTTGTGTTTATTAAACAATGTGCCCCTGGTACTACTATGCTTCTCACCATTCATTTTTTGTTTTTGCAATATCTATGTTATTATGTCAAGCTTTACATTGATTACACATGACTGAAGCATAAGAGCCATGTATTTATTACAACTACTGATTATTCACCCAGTGAGAGGCTACATGAGCAAACCTGTGCATTCCCAGAAACATATATAGCATACACTTCACACATGCTTGCCATTACCACACACTACTTAATCACCATTGTATGAAAACTTGGTTAGATATGTGGTGCTGTATATGCTTTGTTATACTTATCAACTGCTGAAGCCTTAATGTTAGTTGGCTAATATAGCCGAGTACGAAATTCTACAAAACATAGATTGGCAAATGTTAATTTCCTTATGCATAGCACACTGCATTTTTGTATGTAATGAGATACTAATTCTTAAACATTTTCACATATATTACCTGTACTGGAAAGAAGGTAGCACAGTATCAACATACTACAGTTTCAGATCACAATTATATTTTTTCTGAAAAAAATCTCTCAAGCAGTTACTGCTTAGGTTCCCTAAATAAATACAAATTAAACATCATCCATAATAGCCTTAATTTCTAGACACACCTGCTCTAGTGTTCTGTGAGTAGGATATCTTATAATTATAAGGATAGGGAGAGTCTTTTTTCGTAAGTACAGTAAAGACTGTCCAAATGAATTCGAACAGTATGATTCAGTATCTTTAACATTCATTCTGAAGTCCATGTTTATTAGGCACTACTTCTTATTCAACCCTCTAAGCTAAAGTACAAGAAAAATCCAACATATCATATTTGGCAAACAATAATCTTTAACTTGCTTTAAGCAGATACAAGACTTAAGACAGTACAAGAGTAACGACACAGTAAACATGTGAGAAGACATGCTGCTTTTTATACTAATCAATTACTGAAAACACTAACTTGCGACATAGTAAACATGTGAGAAGATATGCTGCTTTCCATACTGATTAATTACTGAAAACATTAACCTGACTTAAATATTCTAAGCTGAAATACTGCTCTGATGGCAAGATATTTCATTGAATGCTCAAGGAACTGTTCCCTTAACTTACCCAGGTGAAACTGGCTCAGCAATCAGTACCAACAAAACACTCAAAGGGAATCCTCAACTAATAAATCATTATACATCCATCAGTATTATATGTTGCCAAAGGTGATGCCCTCTTCAACCCTTTAGGATGCTTGCTTTACATTGGAATCCAAAGCCACATAATTCACAGAAGGGTTACTGGGAGGTATGTCCCAGTTCTTGAAACTTACCTATACTGTATCACAAAAAGAACTTATTATATTTCGTACAATTAAAGGAAACTTTCATAACAAAATTCCCTTTTTCTCTGTCATTTACATGAGTGACAGGAATGGATGCCCCATAAATAGATGAAAACATGGACATCTATGGGTGATGGCCCTCATTCAAAGATATTGGAGAAAGATAGAGTACAAACCAAGTCCTTTCAATATTTCACTACAAGGATAGGCTAGTTTGTAACATTCATTGCATATATCACTTCTTTAACAATATTGTTATTCTCACTTTTAATTGGGTGTCTAGGAGGAGAAAAAGATGGACAGGGAAAAAAGTGGAGTAACAGCATACAGTTCTAAAGAGTCAAGATGTGTGGTACTCAAGCGTATGAGTGGTATTCTGCTAAGCACATTGCACAATTCTTAATACTGAGTTAATCTAAAGCAATTTCAAGTTATTTGTCTAGTCTTCTTTAAAAGATCCATGTACACTCACTTCTTGCATTTTTTTTTTAATTTGCTGGACAAGATATTGAACAGTCTCTCCGTCTTTTTCATGAAGCTATCACGTATTTGTGGTTGATGACTTTTATATACTCGAGGAGTTCTGTTAGGGGTAAAAGTTTCTTCTGTGTTATAAGGATTATATTCCAAAGATTGACAAAGAGGATATATGTGTCAGAGGTGGAGGGAAGAAGAATAAGCAGAAGACCAAATCTGAGGTGGAAGGATGGTGTGAAAAAGATTTGGAGCAATCGGGGCCTGAACATACAGGAGGGTGAAAGGCGTGCAAGGAATAGAGTGAATTGGAAAGATGTGGTATACCAGGGTGGATGTGCCGTCAATGGATTGAACCAGGGGATGTGAAGCATCTGGTGTAAACCATGGAAAGGTCTGTGGGGCCTGGATGTGGAAAGGGAGCTGTGGTTTCGGTGCATTACACATGACAACTAGAGACTGTGAAAAAATGTGGCCTTTTTTTTTGTCTATTCCTTGCACTGCCTTGCTGGGTGTGTGTGTCTGTGTGTACTTAAGAATGACTTTGGTTTGTAAAACTAACTGGAAGTGCCATGGTATGTGATGACTACAACATGTTTATTCTGGTATTGGGATATGTATTAAAATTTATTTGGCAGTGGTTATTGGGTGTGCATGGTTTCTAAGTTTTTAAGTGGGAAGAAATAATGCTGTTGACCCAGCATGTAACTGTCTCTCTTACCAAGAGTTGGGTTTGACAAAATTGAAGAGCAACATATAACTGTTTCTGTAGTCACATGCTGACAGTGTGACCAATGAAGAACTTATACAGTTGGAGGCAAAGAAACTTCATGAGGAGAGGGAAGATACCAGTACTGGTACATTCCCTAACATAAATTCACAACCAAGAGCTTAACAGAAGTATTTGACCATTTAGACAATGCTGTGGCTCTCATTAATGACATGGATACCAACTGTGAACATGCTCTGGTGGTCTGTAAAACAATTACAGTGATTCATATGCCTATAAAGAAATTCTAGCAAGAAAATAATTCAGGGTGTAGCACAGGGAAACCAAGTTTTTCATCCTCCCTTCCAGAACTCATCAATCCACCCCAGTCCAATTCAATCACTATCTCAGGCCTTCATCATCATTCTAAGAATGGATCATTAAATATGTAACAGCAACAGGTGCTAACTGGATAGCCTACATTACAACATGAAAATGTGTGGTGTAAAGACAGTATGCTAAGTTGCTCTAAGCATAGTCTTTAAAGAAGAGTGTCAGAGACATTATTTAGAATTATCTGCCACAATAAGAACAAAAGCATTTGGCACTGGATTTTCTTTCCCTAAATTCAAGAAAATATCTATATTTATAAAGGAATACAATAATGATTTTTTTTATTAAAAAAGAATTAATACAATGAATCCTTATATTCATGATCAAAATTATTGCAAATATATCTTGTATAAAATATTGATTTCCTTTAGGAAACCAATCAAATTAAAAAGTCATAATCTCTCCATACACTTTCAAAAGTTAAGAGAGAAATTAAAAATTTTCTTCTAACATATTGATGCATGTGTGGGAAGGGGGAAATGTTTGGTCAAGAATGTTCCTCCTCTTATAACTTGGGTCTCAATGGCCCATATAACAGCATTATGCAAAAATGACAGATTTCCAGGAACATAATCCCATCATTATATTAAGGCCCCTGGTATATATATAAGTTTATCATTCATTTATAATTGTTCTTAAGGGAATTCCAGGAGGGAACAGGCATCAGAGATATAGATAGACAGATAGATAAAATTGCCCTAAGACACCTTTCTAAGATATGGTTTTAGATTATGCAGGACCACTTTTCATTGGCTCCCACAGTTCCACTTCAAGTACAGTGTACTGGGAACTGATGAACTCCTTTGGAGTGAGAGCTCCATGATGAGACTGGACTACCAATGGAACAACCTTGCCAGAGTTGACTATTCACTCCTTGCTCAGCCCACTGCAACCATCCACTGCCCTTACACTTAACTGCCATTTGTTTATATTCCTTGTAACTATCCTCTTTCTCAGCTTTGGATCACGGCATCTGGTAACCCTGGAGCTACATTTTGTAAAAAACTGTTTTACTGCCTTCTCACTTGATTTAGGAACTGATATCAGGTTACCCCTCTCTGTTCTCTCCTACAAGATGGACAGCTGAATAAACTTCAACCTTTCATTCTAGCTCAGCACCCTTAAATCCAGAACCATTTTGGGTGCTCTCCTTTGGACCTTCTCAGTCGTATCTCTGTGTTTCTTTATGTGTGGTGATCAGACTTGAGAAGCATAATCCAGTTTTGATCTATGTTGTAAACAACTTTCCAGACACTTCCTTATCCATATACTTAAATACAATTTTAATATTTGTCAGCAGACACTTTGCTTCTTTCACACTCTCTAGAGATGAAACTCAGGCAACAGACTAGATACAATGTTGACCACACAAAGATTCCTGTGGTACTATTCAAATTGGGCACCTTATTTTGCTTTGTCCCAACCTCAATGGCCTAAGCCTCCTTGACTTTACACCATGGTTGAAGTCACCATGGTTGTTAGCTGACAAAAGAAAGTACAATCTCATCAAAGAAATTACTTCAAAGGAGTCCATCCTGTCCTTGCTACTAACTTAGTGTGTCACAGCCTTGGAATTGTGGGTAGGGGTTTTTGGGTTCCCAGTGCCCCATTTGGGGGGGAAAAAATTATATTATACATAGGTATGTGGGCGGGTGGGTTTTTCTTTGTCTGTTTTTTGGCACTACCATGCTGACACAGGAAGCGGCGATCAAGTATAATAGATAAATAATATAAACAGCATCACCACCCCCTGCGTCAGCAAGGTAGCACCAGGAAAACAGACAAAAAGGGGCCACATTTGTTCACACTCAGTCTCTAGCTGTCACTGAAACCATAGCTCCCTATACACAACCAGGCCCTACAGACCTTTCCATGGTTTACCCAGCATGTTTCACATTCCCTGGTGTCATAACAGGTGATTAAAGGGGGCTTCAATTTTGAAAAGAGGGGACAGAAGAAGCATCTGTTCCTGGCACTTTCTTCCTTACATGGGAAACAGCGATCAGGTACAGACAAAAAATATATATATACATTGGAGGATGTGAATGTTTTAGATATCTGGGAGCAGACTTAGCAGTGAATGGAGCCATGGAAGAGGAAGTGAGCCACAGAGCAGGGAGGGGGAGAAGGTTCTGTGAGCAATGAAGAATGTGTGGAAGGGGAGAATGTTATCTGAGAGAGCAAAAATGGGTATGTCTGAAGGAATAGTATATGGTTGTGAGGCATGGGCTATAGACAGGGTTGTACAGAGGAGGGTGGATGTGTTGTAAATGAGATGTTTGAGGACAATATGTGGTGTGAAGTTGTTTGATCGAGTAATTAATGAAAGGGTAAGAGAGAAGTGTGGAAATAAAAAGTGTGGTTGAGATAGAAGAGGGTGTGTTGAAATGGTTTGGACATATGGAGAAAATGAGTGAGGAAAGGTTGACAAAGAGGATACATGTGTCAGAGGTGGAGGGAACAAGGAGAAGTGGGAGACCAAATTGGAGGTGGAAGGATGGAGTGAGAAGATTTTGAGCAATTGGGGCCTGAACATACAGGAGGGTGAGAGGCATGCAAGGAATAGAGTACCTTGGAACGATGTGGTATACCGGGGTCGACGTGCTGTCAATGGACTGAACTAGGGCATGTGAAATGTCTGGGGTAAACCATGGAAAAGTCTTTGGGCCCTGGATGTAGATAGGGAGCTGTGGTTTTGGTGCATTACACATGACAGCTGGAGAATGAGTGTGAATGAATGTGGCCTTTTTTGTCTGTTTTTCTGTTTTCCTGGTGCTACCTCGCTACTTATCACAAGGTACTAAAGTCAATTACCAATACTTCAGATACTGTATAAAAAAAAGATTTCACTAAAACATCCTCATTCATTTAAGCTTTTTACATTTCTACTCTGCTATTACACTTTCCAGTTACTATCTGATTCATAAATGAAAAAAAATGATATATATCTCCAAGAAATTATGTAGTAATGTCACACATCAATTAATATACAGACACATGGAATTCAAAAGATATTTCATCTAAATTACCTATCCCCTAATTTATAGTATGTCAATTAACTCATTTGCTTTTCCATAACATAGTTCATTTGTATGATTCTAACAAACTTATTGTATAAACAGTCTGTGTTTTACTAATAATCTAAAACAAATAATATGGTTTCATTACCCTCAAGCAGGTTTTTTTTCAAAAGACCTTTTCTTCCCAAGTGAAATTTTTTCTCTTATGAAATGAAAGAACATTACATAAGAAAACAAAAGAAAAACATGTGAAAAAGGCCTCAACCTACCCCTAGAGAAACAACTTTTGGTGGGAGAATACTGCTGGGATAGTGCACTGAATAGTCTATCATCTTAATTGCTAAGTGCAAATACCAATCTAAGTCATCTACACTTAGTAGTCTATTGTGATATTCTCTCCAAGCTGAAGAACTCGTGTGCAAATGTTGTATAAGAAGGCCTTATGCATTTTGTGCCGTTGCCATAAATCAGCCAATATTCATTGTTTGTACAAAAGCATGGATCATAAGTCTATGTAAAATTCTCTTCACCAGGTAATTGAGATTTATGAGAGGTCTCGTCATAGGCTTAAGGAGACACATTCAAATTACATAAAGTATGCTTAAATATACAAGGTATGCATAATACAAGCATATGAAGCTGAACTTTGCATTTAGAATCATACTTATGACATGAAATATATTTTCAAACCAAAATCTTCAGCGTGATAAGTTGATAAAAATATGAACCTGAATCACAAAACATGTCTGATTCTATTCCACTTTCAGTAAAGTAGCTTCATTACCACAGACCAATATCAAAACTTTTCCATTTGCAAGGTACTGTACCATCAGTTATACTCCCTGTAAGAATATTGTCATGGATGATGAAAAATAAGAAACAGAAACCTTAATCTTAAAACAAATGCTAGCATAATTCAACAATTGTAAAAGTAACAACTTACACAACGATCAGTTCCTTTTTTAAAATGACTGTTGTGGATAATGAAAAGTATGAACTGACAGCTAGAGAATGAATGTGAATGAAAGAGGCCTTTCTTTGTGTGCTCCTGGTGCTAACCTGCTAACTCAGGAAGCAGCAAACAAGTATGAAAGAAAGAAGCTTTAATCCTAACATAAAAGTGAGTATAATTTAACCACTTTAATTAAAAAATGTGCTCAACCACCACTTCTTACACTTTTTATAAAAAGTTGTCATGCATGATGAAGAATAAGGTTAAGCCTGACTTTTACATTATGTGCTAGCATAATTCAACACATGCAAGAAAAGTACAGTAATCAGGTACTCTACCGCATTCCTATTCCTTCTATAAAAAAAAAAAAACTGTCATGGATGATGAAACCAACAAATGCTAGCCTTTCTCTAAAAATGAATGCAAGCAATGTTCAACAAGGTAATAGAGGATAGTAACTAACAAAAACATAAAGAATACCGAAAGATATTTATAGTGCTCTAAAAATATAAGAGAATAGTAACATATCACAGCTTACTGTTTTTTTCATGAGCAAAAGTCATCCTATCAGAAAAAGTTTAATTGTTATGCTTAAACTTTATATACAAAAAGGGATTGATAAAGAAAAAAATATTGTCTCTTGTGATGTACATAATCTACAGCAACTTACACTCATCTTAAATGGGGGAGGTCTGTTGGACAACTCGTACTTAGAGAAGCCCCATAAACCAAGTTCTGAACTTGGGAAAATCTATTTCTTCCTACAGCAGAAACCAGGGAGTAAGGAAGATATGAGAGCCCTCTTTAAGAATAATATGAATAATACTGCAATAACAATCTATAAATCTACCCCTTCAAAGTGAGGATCACTTTATTTGAACCAACTGGTAACCATTATCTTTAAACGAAATAGGCTGATGTTAATTTTCCAAATCTGAATGCGTACAAACAAACATTGCTTATTCCCACAAAACTTCTAGCTGCATCACAGCAGGTAAAAGAGGAGCAGGAGGGAAGATAAAAACTTGTTTAATGAAATCCTCTGCAAGATGAAACCTTTTCACAAGTTCAAAATCTGTTTTCTTTCCAACATTAGTAAGCCAGAGAAAGGAAAATAAAAGGATGAAAACTTTAACCTGCTGGTGAAACGAGGAGGTAAGTAGCGGGTTAGGGAGATGTGCCCATGAGACCTCTTAAGTTCTATATATGTCTAGCAGATCTTGTAGATCTATACGCAGGTAATGATGGGCAAAGATACTGGCAGACCCCCAAAGTCCTTTATGACCCATACCCTCGAGTGAGAGGTTCCCCAAATAAGAGTGGAACCTATCCTTCTGAAATGGAGAGTATTGGCATTTTTGGAGATGAGACTTTACGATGATGTGCTTGATATAGGTGGACAGTATTTCTTCCTGACTGGGTAAGCTTAGAGGTGAGATAGAAAAGAGGTGATCTCCAAAATAGTCATGTATCATCTGGCTAGGGAATGTGATGTATATCCCCCTCTTTTAAGCTGGAAATGGCCCTGTTAGAAGATTTGGCCACTTCATTCTTGGGAAGAGATTTGGGGTTAGAGAAAATCCCCATCCAATCCAGATCTTGATGAAGATGGAGGTTCTCTTGAAGGATCGTGACATGAATCTCCTCTCTATGTCTCAAGCATACAGCAAAGAGAAACAAGGTCTTCTGCAGGAAGATACTAACTACAAAACTAAGTGAAAAGGTACTGGATTGCAGAAAATCTAGAACCTTCTACAGAGATAAAGTCAGCTGAAAAGCTTGGGATTCATGAATGAAAGAGAAATGCAACAGTTTGTCTATTGTATGCTCAAGTTCATTTCCATACCCAACAGGATGCAGTTCCAAGAGAGATGCATGGACACACAAGCACATGTCTGTTAAGCTGATTTATGAGTCTGTCTCTATAGAATCTCAGAAAGACTTAAGCCGATAACAGATGGGCTGAGTAAAGTTTTTAGCAAAGAGGTCCCCAAACTGATGTCAGCAAACAAAAAGGAGACATTCCAGAGATGTAATGCCCAGGATTGAGTGATTTGACCTGTCATGGCCAACATGACATAAACGTTTTGTGAAGTGGAATTTGGACCAGATTCAAGCAGTGGCAAAAGAGAGAGTCCTAAGCCTGAGTCTTCCAAAGCTGTTTCACACTAAAAGAACCTGAAAAAAGGTTGTAACTATTTTCTGGATTTACCCAAAACAGACCGACTTGTAAAAGTTAACTCATTCCTTAATCTTATGCAATGCATGATAAATATGAAAAATTGCAAAGTCCATTGGGTGGTAAGGTAAGTAAATATGAGGGGTTACGAAAAATATGAAGGTCCACAATAGGCTGGGGTAAAGGGACTGGAAGGTGGGTCAGTAGCTGTTCATAAATAACATGGCTTGGTGGTGGAGTAAAACAAGAATTGCAGAGGCTAGTGTGTGAGCTTGGAAGAGTTTGTGAAAAGGGGAAATTGAGAGTTAATGTGAGTAAAAGTTGGGTAACGAGATATGTTGTTTGTGTGTGACTTTGAAAGGAGGAAAGGAGTGCTTTAGATATGTGGTAGTGAAAAGGCAGCAGATAGAATCATGAAGCCTGATGTAAATCACAGAATGGGAAGAAGGCACACAGAAAAGTCATTGTCTACAGGGTTAAAGACTAGTGAAAAAGATTTTGAGCGATTGGGGCCTGAACATACAGGAAGGTGAGATGCGTGCAAGGAATAGAGGGAATTGTAATGATGTAGTATATCAGGTTTGACGTGCTGTCAATGGACTGAACCAGGGCATGTGAAACGTCTGGAGTAAACCATGGAGAGGTATGTAGGGCCTGGATGTGGATATGGAGCTGTGGTTTCGGTGCATTAGACACGAGAGCTAAAGACTTAGTGTGAGTGGATGTGGCCTTTTTTGTCTGTTTCCGAGCACTACCTTGCTCATGCAGGGGATGGCAATGCTGTTTCCTCTGTGTGTGTGTGTGTGTGTGTGTGTGTGTGTGTGTGTGTGTGTGTGTGTGTGTGCCGGGATAGGAGATAAAGCAAACTTTCCATGTATTCCCTATTTGTTGTAGAAGGCAACTAAAAGGGGAGGGAGTGGGAGGCTGGAAATCCTCCCCTCACCATTTTTAATTTTCCAAAATAAGGAACAGAGAAGGGGGCCAAGTGAGGACAGTCCCTCAAAGGTTCAGTCCTCTGTTCTTAATGCTACCTCGCTAAAGTGGGAAATGGCGAATATGCATGAAAAAAAATATATACATACTAATACCCTAGTTAGTGCTACCCCTTCCAGTGCTGTTTCATTATAGTGCTCTTGCTTGTGTCTTAGAGCCGTATTTTTACGAGAAAAGAATGAAAATCCATGAGAGATGTCAAAAGTCACAAGTCTGAACACTCACAACATGCCAACAGCAACTCTTTTAGTTTATACTCTCTTGAACAATCAGAGTATTATACACACATACAATCACATCCAATCAGTGCCAAGTGCTCCCTTCCATTACTACAGTATAAAATCTGCTGATTCACCAATTTCATAAAATCATAGCAACGTTAATGAATGTACAGTAAATTAATTCTTTTCCATGTTCTGAATAACTTTCTTTGTTTATTTTTCATTCTCTTCTATGGGATTTCAATATTTGTACAGCTACATTTGTCATTTTCTCATATAATTCTCTTATTCTTTTTTCTTTAGTTATCCTTTTTTTTCCATGTCCCTCTATTCATCTACATTTTCTCTCCTTAATAATTTCCATTTTGTACCTCTTTTTCAATGATTATTCAACCTAATATCTCACCATACCTTTTTCTAAGAGAGAGAGGAGGGGGGCTTTTGGTTTGAAAGGGATGAACCTTTGAGAAGATGAAAGAACAGGAAAAGTGTGCAAAAAGAATGTAATTATTCTAGTTGCAATGCTTTTTTAACAAGGGGAAAAACATATTGAGGCCTGGATAGAGCATGCAAATGGAGTTTTGCTGATTATGAGTAATGGCTGCAACAACAACATTCTGTGCTTCGCTTCTTAATGCCTCCAGTGTTGTCTGAAGTCATTTTGTATGCTTCATCATAAGAAAAATGAAAGCATTGTAATGAGTATTTTTAACCTCAGTGTTTTCAACAATGCATATAATCAGTAACCTCAACCAAACTTCATATTTTGGAAGCTATTTAAAACACTGCATATAATCACTACCTTCAATTAAACTTCATATTTTGGAAGCTGTATTTACTTCACTAATATTACAAGTACTGTTTAGTATACTGAAAGATACTGCAGATATATTATCATGCTTTTATACACATACGTTAATTTTGCAGTTTTGATGCTCTTATCATTTCTTTAGTTAAGTTAAATTCTATACAGCATCATGAACAGCGACTGATAAAGTGACGGCATCACATGGTAAGTATGTTGATGAAGGCACTGATCAATGAACTGAAAAATTCTGTTATCCCAAACAGTACAGACGTGGGCAGATAATGAAAAGTCTTATAGGAGTATTTCTCTACTGCATATGATAAATTATAAACAAATCTTTAACTCTCTCGCAGGCAGGTATCCTACAAGAAATACTCAAGTCATGCTGCTTTGAACATTGAGTTCAAAAGGGCTTCCCTGCTAAAGGATCAAATTCTTAAGGTTCATAACCAGTCAAAAAAAAAATCATAATTCAAAATTAACATTATGTGCACAAAATTTCTGGGTGCTGTATATACAACTCTCAATGAAATTTACAGAAATATCCAAATCAAGGCATGTATCTCCAAAGCATACTTGAACTAAAACTTCAAATATAAAGAAGCTTGTTCAGAACCATTCCTATTTTCATTTAATATGACTTGTTCAAAAACGATGTTATGTAGTTCTGATATTGTTATTGAATGGAAAAGAATTCAGGTAACAGTATCCCATGTCTGCCTTAGATAATGATCCTTAATATCTAAAGCATCTACCTTAAATGACATCTTTTTCATTACCTCTCCCACTCAGACTATACAGATGCTCAAGAGGAATGATGGCTATGTTAAGTCAATGAGAATAACAATATTTGAGAAGAGAATAATTGAGGAAGTTTGTGTACACTAAACAAAAAATCTATCCTTACATTTTTGTATTTGACAATATGACGTGATGGATGAAAGTTTTTGACAAATGCTCCAGGTCTTCCCTCGCAATGGTAGCCCTGCTTTCTTTACACATATTTTTCAATGTGCATAAATCTAAGTATATAATGCAGAGAACACTATTTGTTATAATGCACCTCAATCATTTTCATTTTACAAGAAATTACAAGACAGAGCAGCTATCACACTTATGACGAAATGCGTTTCGCATTCACTCTTACCAACCCTATCGAGACAACAGGAGTTGAAGTGCTCATTTTGAAATTTATTGGATCCACCCACAGCATGACTTATCCATGAATAACAAGCTAATTTTTGTAGACCTAACTACAGCATTCACATTCACATGTTCCATTCGTGTAAACTTTCTCTTACTTTTGACAGTGACTTTGCGTACTTTCCATATTTTCCACTCAAATAACAATCACATATAATTATGAAATAACATAGTAAGTTTGGCACAAAACTTTTTGCTATAAACTTAAAGGTTTCAAAAAGATGCAGGTAGATGTCTACTCATTTGCCTTTAAAGTGATAAATATGAAATTCATAAGACAGTAAACTGCTTGAAATGTCCTGTCCCTAGTAAATAAACAATCATTTGATAATCTTTTATAAATTTCCTCATACAGCTGATTTTATGACACCTAATTCACTAAAATGATATTACTAAAAGTCTAATCATCAATGATGATGCAGTTGGGTGCTAATCAAATAGCATCTTTGTCCATTCTTAGCAGCTGCTGTGATGACATCTACTGAAATAATAATCTTTTATAATAAGAAAGGATTATCAATGTGCCATAGGTTATCTGCTAGAAAGTGTTGAGGATGTGTTTCTTCACAACTAACAGCCTAACAAGTAAAATTTCTACAGAAGCACAACATTCACACCAAGGCAGCAAATAGTACTGGAAAGAAATATTAGACATAAAAAATTCTTCATATATATCAAACAAATATAAAATAGATTTATGATAGATTTGTAGACATAAGGGTTGTGTAAAGGTGTCACAAAACAAGAAAAGTATATTCCAAAATAACAAGAAATGTTCAGAAATCCATGATTCTGATCCCTCACAAGAAAACCCTTTGTAGAAAATCTGTTCTAATTCATACAGACCTACTTTCCCACCCAAAACCATAAACATTTAACCTCATTATCTTGAGTATAGGAACATGATTCATGTGGTCACTGTATGTATATCCACATAAGCAAGCATTTAGGTAACTAATTTCACATTTCAATGTCCACCATCCAGTGGAAAACTTGCTAGAGTGACTGAGTATCTATTTAGTCTCTCTGGACTCAAATACAACTCTTGCCAGTTCTTTAAGTTCAACCTATTTTCTAAGCCGAGAATAGATATGACAGATATTTTGTGTTACTCATTTACACACAGAACAATATGAGTGACTAATAAAGAAAAGTAAGATATTGGTAGCTCCAAAAATAAGCTGAAAATGCATCAATAAGAAAAAATAAGCTATCACACTTTCCTTACAGTGTAGGAATTGCTATACACATTTTAGCCTTACTTATCATAAGAGATGCAGGTATATTACAAATTTGCAAATCAATACCCTGAACAAAATCAAGTGTGATCCTATGATCCAAATCATAAAATGATCACCATTACCAGTCATTTGTGCTTGGGCTGTCCCTGTCTATGGCAACTTCACCATCAGAAATTGTCAAAATTTAAAATTCTTTTAGCTTACACCTATCATCATAAAAAAGTAATTTCTGACGACTTCTGCAAGTACTTGAAAAACAAGCATGTGCAAGCTATTTCTCTTTCAATATTTCTTTTTTTTTTTTGCAATTAGATCACTAAATTATCTTATCAAGGGAGATCATGGCTTTACTTAAACATTAGTGGCAGATGCATTGCTATCAAGGCCAGAGTATGTGTGTCTTTGGTTATTTTGAGTGCTGGGTGGAGTAGTACCATTGGCCACAGTGCCATTAATTGTAACCACGGTAGGGGAACCTTGTCTCGGAGATGCTCGGGTATATACTGTTTCTTCTTCTTCTTCCTCTTCAGTCTGCGGTTGAGGTGCTGCAGGAACACTGATTTCAGCATTGACAGTTGTTACCTGAAATATTCAATGAGAATATTGAACATTTTCAACTGAATAGTCAAAAGTCAATCCCACCAAAAATCATTATCTTCATCCTCCACAAATAAGATTATTCCTCCATCAAATAAAAGATACTGTGGTTGTGTTTAAAGATGATTTAAGTTCTCTGTTTTTATCTTATACAAGTATAAATTTATCAAAGATATGATTTACTAGATTCATATTTTACATCTGGTTAGAATTTAAAAATAAGATTATCAGCTTAATATCTAGCCAAGCCCTAATATAATATGGGTTAGTAGGAAACATATGAAAGTTGGAAAACAGATTATACATGAAAAGCAGAGTAAGAAGAATATGGTTAATAGATGCCATGCACTTCCCAGAGAGGAAAAGATTGAACCACAATACTGTGGGTAGCATACTAATACAGCAGGTTTATAACTATGGGTTTTGTAACATCTTCTGAAACACCTGCAAACTTGCAAAGTTTTTACTCCTACATTTTCTACTCTCCAAACAGCCTGTTAATGGTTTAAATGCTGAAAAACATTTGCCATCTTCACTTAAAAAATTGAGTGGACATGATTCTTATGCTATTTACACTAGCTCATGATTCTGGTTCTAGTAATCTAATACCTATTGGATATATGCAATACATTTACCCCATGAAAATGAGAATGAATTTAATGAGGAGAAACAGATATATATACATTATCACACATACTGGATGTAGAGCATTTAAAATCAGCAACATTTTCCAATAAATTTACCTTGAATAAATCTCCATAACAGTACTGTACTTAAAAAAATAATCCATACAATTTCACAAAGGCATCAAAATCAATTTCCTTGAGTGATTCGTCTACTATGGAGATGATTTCTTAGGGATCACAAGCAGTGTCCTACTCCTCCTTAATTTCCACATATATGTCATCTCTCTTATCTCATTCAAGTTATTTCCCAAAGCATCTGATCTAAACATCTAGAAAAGAAATGTCGGTTCCCTAATCTACAATTCTAATTTACATTTTACTCACACTCTCTTTGTCTCTTATACTTTTCATGTGCATAATCTGTGCAATGTTTATAGTCTCAGCTAAGGACAGAATTCTAGGAATTTGAGAGATGAAATGCTTGGTGAAGTTTAAAACAACATTACATTCCCAAAAGATGGCTTATCCATTACATATACTGCTAAACCCTCTTCAATTACCATAATACCTATGAGGCCTGCTGATGCTTGTTCACAAGAGACCTAAGAAACATACAGTGACCCACTATGGCCATACAAGCAGACACCTTGTAAGATTTGTTAATTGTTGGATAACGTAAGTAATGAGGAGGAACACTTATCTTCACATGTATTAGCTAATGATGAACAAAAACAGCATGTGGAATGCAGAGAAGTGTATCAAGCAGAGATTTTAGTGGATGTAAGGAAGAGGGGTGTGGTCAAGGGAACTAGGAAAAGACAACAAAGGCCACATTCGTTCACACTCAGTCTCTAGCTGTCATGTGTAATGCACCCAAACCACAGCTCCCTTTCCACATCCAGGCCCCACAAAACTTTCAATGGCTTACCCCAACACTTCACATGCTCTGTTCAATCCAACGACAGCATGTCGATCCCTGTATACCACATCGTTCCAATTCACTCTATTCCTTGCACGCCTTTCACCCTCCTGTATGTTCAGGCCCTAATCGCTCAAAATCTTTTTCACTCCATCCTTCCACCTCCAATTTGGTCTCTCACTTCTCCTTGTGCCCTCCATCTCTGACACATATATCCTATTTGTCAATCTTTCCTCACTCATTCTCTCCATGTGACCAAACCATTTCAATACACCCTCTTCTGCTGTCTCAACCACACTTTTTTTATTACCACACATCTCTCTTACCCTTTCATTACTTACTTGATCAAACCACCTCACACCACATATTGTCCTAAAACATTTCGTTTCCAACACATCCACCCTCCTCCGCACAACCCTATCTACAGCCCATGCCTCGCAACCATATAACATTGTTGGAACCACTATTCCTTCAAACATACCCATTTTTGCTCTTCAAGATAATGTTCTCGCCTTCCATACATTCTTCATCGCTTCCAGAACCTTCGCCCCATATCCCACCCTGTGACTCGCTTCCATGGTTCCATCTGCTACTAAGTCCATCCCCAGATATCTAAAACACTTCACTTCCTCCAGTTTTTCTCCATTCAAACTTACCTCCCACACACACACACACAAAGAGAGAGAGAGAGAGAGAGAGAGAGAGAGAGAGAGAGAGAGAGAGAGAGAGAGAGAGAGAGAGAGAGAGAGAGAGAGAGAGAGAGAGAGAGAGAGAGAGAGAGAGAGAGAGAGAGAGAGAGAGAGAGAGAGAGAGAGAGAGAGAGAGAGAGAGAGAGAGAGAGAGAGAGAGAGAGAGAGAGAGAGAGAGAGAGAGAGAGAGAGAGAGAGAGAGAGAGAGAGAGAGAGAGAGAGAGAGAGAGAGAGAGAGAGAGAGAGAGAGAGAGAGAGAGAGAGAGAGAGAGAGAGAGAGAGAGAGAGAGAGAGAGAGAGAGAGAGAGAGAGAGAGAGAGAGAGAGAGAGAGAGAGAGAGAGAGAGAGAGAGAGAGAGAGAGAGAGAGAGAGAGAGAGAGAGAGAGAGAGAGAGAGAGAGAGAGAGAGAGAGAGAGAGAGAGAGAGAGAGAGAGAGAGAGAGACTTGGGAAAGAGGGTGCAAAGATGGGGTGTGATACTGAGGTATGGTGACCAGTAACAAGCTTGTTTGCAGATGATACAGCGTTGTTTGCTGGGAGTTTGGGCACATGGAAAGATTGCAAGGTGGGGAGCTTATAAGGATAGTGCATGATAGTACAATTAAAGAGGTTGGTGTGAGAAGAACACCTTCTGTGACAGGGGAAAGTAGGAGTGGAAGAGTGGAATAAATATAGGAAGAATGCTTGGAATAGTGTATCAGAGGGAGGCATGTAAGGATAGGGTTAAGTGCAGACTCTTTTGCTGTGGCCATCCACTTGGCAGGAGTTCCTGGAGGGTATGGGCATTAGAGATAGTTAGACAGGTAGAGAGAAAGACTAAGAAATTGTTTAGACAATGATGAAAAGTCCAAAACAAGAGGTGTATGTCAGAACACATTGTAGCTTAGAGAACTTAGCACTTTTGAGTTAGTGGCAGGATGTTACACACAATTACAAATATTAGTCAGGTTATCATGAAACTGAATACAGCTGTTGTAAAGAAGTAAGTTTACTATGAGACTGCTGACCAGTTCTGAATAGCAATAATCAAGGAAGTTTTGTTTGATGAAGCAAATTAATATGCTTTTGCAGGCAGAGAATATTTCACTGTTATAAACTTATGTCAGTCTTGGGAAAGTGATGAAACTGAGGTCTGTTTCACTGGTCATTTGTGTAAGGTACTTAAAACAGTTAAAAATAAATATACTTTTATTTCTCCTTTTGAGGGAATTAAGTCTAATGACTGTAAGAATATAGTGATCATCATCATTATCTATTTATAGTCAATTAATAACTGAAAGGGGTGCAACTGCGCAATTTGCCCCATGGTCATGTGAAACAGATTACATAACAAATCCACATCATTTTCATGAAAGTAATCCTAGGATGGATGATGGAGGACTTTGATAAGATTGTAGTAAAGAGCTTGGGACCTGAATTCCAGTGCTGGAGTTCAACAGTTATATTGCCTTTTTTGCCAAGGCCAACAACCCCTTGAAGGAGTTCCCAAAGAAAACAGGCATCAGAGATAGAGATAGCTAAATAGATAGATAGACTGATATACACAGACAAACAAACTTTGATAGTAGAGAGAGTTAAGAGTATATTTAAGCATATTTTGACAGTGTAGTAATATCTATAACAGTGCATAGTGTGTGCATGTTGTAATATTTTGCATATAATCATGTTATTCACCATCACTGATACACCCAGGTAAGAGATAAGAGTAGAATGTGATATCAAACTCAGGATAAACAAACAATCAGGAACTCCATGGCCTTCACTCTTTTTTCAAGGTGCAGAAGGAACCTGAGATGTGCTGGCCACATCCCTTCCTCACACTTATTTTTAGTTGCACAATATTTCTAAATATATTTGTGTTATACAGGAGTAGAGTTTGAAACAAAGTCCAAGACAAAGAAGCAAACATGACCTTCCCTCTTATCTCAGGCTGTCAGATGTGGTTGCTGCATCCTTTCCTCCCACTTATCCCTGACCCCATTAGGTTAACGAAAAAGTAATTATATTACTTTTTGCAAATATAGCATGTCAATCTATTGATGCAAGAAGGATTTTTTTTTTTCATACATGGTGAGGGGATTTCTAAACTAATTCTACCATTAAGAAGAGTGGTTGAAGCAGAATGATTTGACTACAGGCTCCAGAGTTCACAGGCAGACTTTGTGATTTCAGTATGAGAGCAGTTTAGAGGGAACCTATTTTGCCAAGATTTTGGGCCACACTCTTACCAAAACAACACTCTAGGGGACAGAGAAGTTTAACAGCAATACAGCATTTATGGAAATCAAACAGTATATTAGCACTCTCTATGGAAGTCATTAAAGGTACATGAGAATTATATGCTTTTCCTTAACCCTCCATACATATCTTTTTCATTGGGAGAGAAACTAAGAAGTCCATATCTTGTGTCAAGATGTCACAGGTCATGAAGATTGTGTTTTTGTGTGTGTAAAGACTTGCCAAGACTAAGCTTGATGACAGACAGTTCTTAGGTGTGCCATTACTAACACTAGTTGGATATGTGAGTTCAGGGTGCCATCACTAGCACATGGTGGCTCAAGTGTAACTTGGATGTGTGTGTTGTATAAAATTTGATGAACTGCTTCATTTCAAATAAATTCAATTCATGTTGAGGTTTTTAGAAATGATGGATATCAGTCAGTTATGGACTTCTGTATCTAAAGCATCTACACGTAGCAAAACAAGTCTTGACTATACTCTTCTTAATTCTAGAAAACTTCTCCTGACTTTATTAAATACTGGACTTTTGAGGAGAGCAAGACAACTTGGGTGTGAATACCTTTTTCAGGATGGCAAGACAACTCATGAGATTTGTGATTTCAACTACTATGGTAATTTCAACCTATTTCAACTAATTTGGTGAAAGACTGAAGTTATAATCAGATGAATTCAGTAATAACTTAGGGAAGTTCTGTCCCATGATGAACAATCTTTTAGGTTGGATGTATCAAGGAACAGCTTTTGACTATACTCTTAAATAAATTTCAAATCCCTGTGAGGAAAAGCATTGGAGAGGTGAAACCTTTCATAGGAAGTTGAAACAATAAAAAGTTCTGCATTTCTCATGTTTCTTGTAGTTCCTTTTCTACACTGAGGGAATCTATATCTTAAGTTTAAGAGGTACTACATATTGCTTCAAAAACTCAAAACAAGGATGCAGAAGAATTATTCAAGACAAGAATACCTCACTGAACTGTCTTATGCCAGGGTTTGCTAGGATTTCTTTTTATGGGTTTCCTGAGAATTCTGGTGAATTCTGTAAGGTCTCTAAGTTTCTGTTACTGGTACTGCTGTTAGAGACTTACTCTGAGATCATGTAATTTCATTAACCAATCAGGATAAAGAACTGTAAAGTAGCTTATTTTGATTCAGCTTCAATAATCCTTAAGTTTAGCAAGTTTTTTGTAAGCTATGCAAATGCTTTAAAGGGACAGACATCGACAAACAGCTTCTCAAAAATTAAGAGTTTAAGCCCTGAATCAGTTGTTACAGGCTGATACAGTGATGTAGTACTAACAACCATAGAGTCAGAGCTAGTCAAAAGATTGATGTCTTATGAATGCACCTTTTCAAATCTTAGAGAAAGAGACATGAAAAATTCAAACGGTTTCACTAAGCTGTCTGCACTACTCTTCAGCAAGATTTGAAGACCATACGTTTGGATCTATAGGACTTGTATTGGTATATTCTCTTTATCTCAAATGAAGATTTATATTTTGTCTGAGCTGGTGAATTTTTTTTTCTTAATTCAAAGCATGCCTTTTGGAGTGACTAAGCATAGGAAAAGTTTTACCTACTTTACTTCAGTCCCCAAATTTAAGATCGACATCACTATAGAGAGAGTATTGGCATATATCATAATGACTTCCTTGTTGCTCCAATTTAAAGGAGAATGTCTTTCATGTCAGCCTCTATTTGGCAATGCTTTGATTTCCTTTGCTCATTAAGTGATTCCTATCAAGGAACAAAATAATTTTTGAGTTCATGAAAACCCTTCTCGACTAAAAGAGGATACCAGTGGCCAAGCATCCTTTTGTTTTTCTATGCCTAATTTCCCTCTTTACTTTCTCACACTTCCTCTAGTGTAGTTTGAGAATTTGTGGGAATGAATGGATTATTAAGTTTGTCTTCAAAATCTGCATTTCAGCTCATAAATTTCATTCCTTGAGGGGATACAGTAATCAGAAGTGATTCAAACAAGATATTGCTGTCCTTGGGAACAAATGCAGAGATAACCCAACTATCACAATTGGGACATGACCTTCAATTACAAAGAGGGTGGGGCTTTCTCAGTTATCATGTTACAGGCCTCCTCTAAGTGAAATACTGTAGATTTTTTTTTAACTCATATTTTTCCATTCTCTAGCTATGCTATGCCCATTTTGTGTATAGTGATATACTGACTAATGATGGTGGCAGATGTACTACTATTGTTCACGGTTATATCATTCACTTGATATTTTTTTTTTTTTTTTTCATACTATCCGCCATTTCCCGCGACAGCGAGGTAGCGTTAAGAACAGAGGACTGGGCCTTTGAGGAAATATCCTCACCTGGCCCTCTTCTCTGTTCCTTCTTTTGGAAAATTAAAAAAAAGAAAAAAAAAAAAACGAGAGGGGAGGATTTCCAGCCCCCCGCTCCCTTCCCTTTTAGTCGCCTTCTACGACACGCAGGGAATACGTGGGAAGTATTCTTTCTCCCCTATCCCCAGGGAATATATGTCAACTAAATGAAAGTAATGATCTCGAACGAAAGATGATAATGAAACAGCAAATGCTTAAATGTCCTTGTTTCAGAATCAGTAGCTGAACATTCAGTGGAGCAATCTAATACGAGGTATACTCAGTAGCTGCAAGAGCGAGTTCATGTTAACCAGCACTCACAGAAATCTAAAGATTTTTTTATGCAACTTTAAAAACCTACATCTCCCTTCCCTAATGTTGAAATTTTGTGACTTTTACTGCATGTAAGGAGAATAATACCAGAAACGTTTTTTGCACAACAAGGTGTACTTTCATTCATATTAATTCTTAAGAGGGTAGCATGCCAAGCTGAGGAAGATGGGCAGCCCTGCCCTGTGACAGCCTAAGGAGTGAGGAAGAAGAATCCCAGTTCTTGAAAACTGTTGCCCACAAAGATGCATTTCTGTATGCAAGTGAACCACTCCATGTAAATGGGAATCAAGCTGATAACAGACAGATAGATGAATAAAAAAAAGAATTCAAAATTCAGGCAATCATTTGAATTCAAACAGGAAAGACGTAGATAAAAAATGGTATCAGTACCTTTCCACACTTAGTTTTCCAACTGTAGCCTTAAGTCCTAAATTTTTGCAAAATCAACTCATCCAGCAAAATAGAGGTATGAAAAAATCATCATCAAAAGAGGAATATACCAAACATTTTGTTGTGTAGACAAATAATCAAGTTTTATGATCACTATTTAGTTTTTAATTCATTTATTTTCATTATATTTAGTCGCTGCCTACTGCGTTAGCGAGGTAGCACAAGGAATGAAAGAATGGCCCAACCCAACCACATACATATGAATATACAAAAATGCCCACACACGCATATATACATACCTATATATTTCAATGTATACATACATATACATACAGAGACATAACATATACACACATGTACATATCATACTTGCTGCCTTCATCCATTCCCATTGCCACCCCACCACACATGAAAATCAGAAGCAGCAGAAGCAGCAGCACACACACACACACACACACACACACCACGCGCAAGGTTGCGCTGGGAAAAGACAACAAAGGCCACATTCGTTCACACTCAGTCTTTAGCTGTCATGTGTAATGCACCCAAACCACAGCTCCCTTCCCACATCCAGGCCCACAAAACTTTCCATGGTTTACCCAAGACGCTTCACATGCCCTGGTTCAATCCATTGACAGCACGTCGACCCCGGTATACCACATCGTTCTAATTCACTCTATTCCTTGTACGCCTTTCACCCTCCAGCATGTTCAGGCCCCGATCACTCAAAATCTTTTTCACTCCATCTTCCACCTCCAATCTCGTCTCCCACTTCTCCTCGTACCCTCCACCTTTGACACACATATCCCCTTTGTCAATCTTTCCTCACTCATTCTCTCCATGTGACCAAACCATTTCAATATATCCTCTTCAGCTCTCTCAACCCCACTCTTTCCATTACCACACATTTCTCTTACCCTTTCATTACTTACCCGGTCAAACCACCTCACAATACATACTGTCCTAAAACATCTCATTTCCAACACATCCACCTCCTCCGCACAAGCCCTATCTATAGCCCATGCCTCACAACCATAAAACATTGTTGGAACCACTATTCCTTCAAACATACCCATTTTTGCTCTCCAAGATAACCCTCTTGCCTTCCACAAATTCTTCAATGCCCCCAGAACCTTCACCCCTTCCCCCATCCTGTGACTCACTCCCACTTCCATGGTACCATCCGCAGCTAAATCCACTCCCAGATATCTAAAACACTCCACTTCCTCCAGTTTTTCTCCATTCAAACTTACCTCCCAATTAACTTGTCCCTCAACCCTACTGAACCTAATTGCCTTGCTCTTATTCACATTTACTCTTAGCTTTCTTCCTTCAAACACTTTACTAAATTCAGTCACCAACTTCTGCAGTTTCTCACCCGAATCAGCCACCAGTGCTGTATCATCAGCGAACAACAACAGACTCACTTCCCAAGCCCTATCATCCACAATAGACTGCACACTTGCCCCTCTCTCCAGATAAATGAATACATCCACAAATTCCACTACAATAATCCATTGCTGTAAATATTTTCAAACACTAATAATCTCCTGTCAATTGTTTTTGCTATCTGCAAATTTGCTATTTCACGTTTTGCCTGTGATGCCTCATCCCCATGGAAGCTTTCCTCATTATGGGAAATGGGGTGGCAATGGCAGAAAAGTCTTTTGGGCAAATACACTCCCCTAGCCTGTCCCCTCTCCCTCATACCTTTTTAGGGCCTCTCGCCAATATATTTTGTGTTCTCTGTTCCAAGCCACTTAAAGGCATTTCTCTCAACCCTGTGAGTACACCCCATTTCTTTATCTCACTAGCATACCACAATTCTTATATACTTCAACATCACTTACTCCATCTCATCTGCTAACACCACAAGCACTCCTTGAGTAGATCATTTTAGCAACATGACTACTAGAAATGTCTGCTTCCTCCCATGGACCATCTGATCCCTTGTTATCTGTCTTTCCCATGTGCAACTAACACACCCTTAAGTTAGGAAAGGTAGAACTATACGGTCCTTCTTTTCTATCATTCATGGAAACATTTTTTCTCTTAATAATTCAGCTTCTGTAAATAATCATGTCTTACCCTATACCTAAGACCTGGTACATTTTCAAAGACAGGTTTTTCAGTTCCTCCAAAATTCATAAATACTTTCCCTTGTCTCTTCTTATTCTCTCTCATAATACTCTCTATATTCCAGTTAATGCCTGGCCTTGGTGTGGACCTTTGTCTGTGACTAGAAAAAAAGGTTTACCACCCATCCTTCCTACAACTTTACTTTCACCTGTTTTGTAAGCCATAGTCCTTTCTCCTTTCAAAAACTTTCAGTTTACTCTCACCAGAATTTTCTTCACCTTTCCTATTTCACACTATAAAATCATATACAGTAATTTTTTTTCACTTTGCTAGTACAATCAAATCCTCCACATATATACAAGTTACTAGTGACCAGATCTTTCAATCCAACCTTTATCACAAGTGGACAAATCTCTCCTGAGCTCCAAGTTTACCAGTGTGCTGCAAAAAATGGCTCCTTCTCCATGGTCTAGCTGTCCTAGTTGATTAAAATAATTCTATCTATATCTCTGATGCCCATTCCCTCTGGGAACTCCCATCAATGAGGTGGCCATGGCAAACGAATTTACCTGTGACTTTCTCATGAAGGAAAAAAGTAAGTTCATTTCTTGTTTGTTTTGCAGTTTGTTCAAAAACCTACATTTAGGTATTAGAAATTGTGAGGCATTAGAGAAACTGCACATTAAAATGGATCTGTTAGAAAGTGTCAAGGAGTGTGAATCACTAGTGATAGAGTATATAAAGCAGGCAATAGTGTCTTGCTCTTTGTTAAAGCTCATCTTAATCCTGGACTGAAATATGTTGTCGCTGTTGGTAAAGTCAACTTAATTTTTGTCAAAATCAAAGATAGTGTCATGCGAAATAACAGTAGGATTAGTTTACAGGCCCCAAGCACAAATACCTAAGGTAGAGGAAAGACTTTCTGATGAGTTAGTAGAATTAGTAATAAACATGACTTGAACTTTGTGGGAGATTTTAACGTCATTATCTATGTGGCGAGGAACCATTTCTCATAGCTTGGGGCAAGGGCTTTACCAAATTTGCTTGATAATGCCCTAATACAATTAGTTGAGAAACCTACTCATGATGAAAACAGATTACATTCAGAGTTGACGATATACTGTCAACACTAAAGGAAATAAAAGTAAATAAACTCCTAAGTTTTGTCTGAAACAATGAAAGAGGCAAAAAACGAGATAGTTACAGCCTTGACTGTTCTTTTCAATAAGTCACTTGCTACAGAGACAGATCCAGAGGAATGGAAGCTTGCTAAAGTAACAACAATTTTCAAGGAAGGTAATAAATTATCTTTCTGGAAATTGCTGTCCAATTAATAAGCTTAACATCTGTAGTTGGTAAACTTATGAAAACCATCATTCAGGATAAGATTGTAAACCATTCAGGGAGCCACCACTTAAGAGAAGATTCTCAGCGTAGTTTTGAACAAAACTGCCTGTGTCTGACAAATCTGCTTGATGTCATCTGTTTATATTTTCAAAAAGCAGTTGATAAAGTTCCACATCAGATGATACAGAAAAAATTAAGTTACATGTTAAGTTGGGGGTTGTGCTTAGGTGGTTAGGAAACTATTTGACAGGCTATAAACAAACAGCAGTAATTAATTGTCAAACCTTAGAATGCTTAGACGGACCAAGTGGTGTGCCACAAGGATCAGTCTTAGAACTGGTTCTTTCTCATATATATCTATGATACTGATGGTGGAGTGCATTATAAGATATCAAAATTTGCTGTTGATACAAAGTTGGAAAATAAATCTACAGAAAATGAAAGTCTGCAGCTTCAAATGGACACAGACAAAATGATGGACGGAGTTTACAGGTGGCAAAAATAACTTAATATTGATAAGTGCAAAGTTTTAAATATTGGTAGTAAGTATGAAAAGACAAGATAAAGTGTGAATTCTCTTGAACTACAAAAGGTAAATGAGTAAAAAAATGGGTGTAATAATCTCTAGTAATCTAAAGCCAAGTAAGCAGTGCACAAAAGCAGTTAAAAGGGAGAATAAATTTCTTAGATTTTAGGAATGGCAATCGAATTTAAGTCTTGGGAAATTATCCTCACTCTTTACAAATTACTGGTGAGTCCCTACCTTAAATAATGAGCTGAGTTTTTGTCACTCTACTTGAAAAAATACATAGACAGAAGAGAGTCAGTAAAGAGGCAAGCAACCAAGATGCTTCTTGGACTGAGAAACAAATCCTATCAATGCCAACTAAACAACTTAAGTCTATTTAGCTTAGAAAAGAGTAGGTGATCTAATACAGTAAGTCAAATATATCAAAGCTTCGATAATTGTGATCTCATGAGCAGCATAAACAGATTCATCTGACTTCACTTGAAGTAATGGTTACAAAGTTATTGGCTAACATTTTACCCTAAAAAAGGTCATTTTACCCATGAAAAAGGTAAAAATAGTCTCCAACAGGATTGTTAATGTATAGAATGATTTACCAGTTCAAGTGGTTAAAAACAGTACAGACCACACATTTAAGACTAGGCCTGATAAACACTTCGGTTCTATCTAAATATATATATCTCTGACTCCCATTCCAATCGGGAACTCCAGAGATTGGCCACAGCAAAAGAGGCTCCATAACAGGTGAACTCCAGTGCTGCTTCTTAGCCTTTAGCGCCTCACCCTTAAGTGGCCACTAGCAGAGGGTAACTCTGGCACAGTGTTTCCAGAGGCTCCTACTGAATGTTCTTGCTGACTGCTGCTACCTAATTTGCCTACTTAAAGTTCCTACCCACTACTTATACCTGATGTTTCTACCATAAAATGCTCCTGCCTAATGTTCCTACCAACTACTTCTACATCTATCTATCACTCCCATCATTTTGCCAAAACACTGGGCTAGCCCATAGCATTCACCACAGGAGAACTGAGAGTTACGAAGATTGAGCAGAGCGAGTTACGTGTTAACAAGAATCATGTGTGATAAGAAAGACTGTATGTTTGTGGACAGAGTGCCAGCAGTCCACATGTGGGTGCAACAGAAAGAAAAGACAGCTACCTGGGTCAGAGGAGAGCAACTGGACAATCACTGAAGTGTAAGCTCACTCTGCAGCTATCACTAACCTCTCAATAGCCAGATGGCAGTACTAGAAATATACCTCCCTAGTTGGTGAATGCCTACCAACTGCTATCTACAACATTCCACTTCAAATTTATTATTGACATTATTTGCACCTCCTTTGTTACATGAAAACCTTACATTAATTTTCTCATTGAAATATCTCTTTTTACCTTTACCACACTGATCTATAGTTTCACACTTCCTCCTCTTTCACAAACAGCCTTGAAAGTACCCAGTTGTCTGTTGATGTTTAAATTCCTCTCTCTCTTCCTATTTTTTGCTGCTGCCTCTTTAAATGCTCATCCTAAAATGCAAAGAAAAACCGAATAGACAACACATAGCTCTGTCTTAACTCACCTGTCTCAGAACTCACTCAACATAACTTCCACTATCACATATACTTTACTATCTCTCAAGAATGATGCTGTGTTAAGCTAATATGAGTTCCTCCCACAATATATTCCAGTTCACTTTTCATGTGAATTCTCTAGGTCCATGGATGCTGCATACAACTTCCTTCTTTTGCTCGAACACAATTTCACAACTACCGTCATGGAGAAAATTTGATATATACATCCTACACCTTTCCTAAAACCATACTGCTCTTCATCTACCCTATTTTGTGTACCCATTTTACTTTATGTATATGAGAATGAACAGTAGAAGATAGAGTTATCTTCTTGAGCTTGTCCTCAGCTTGCTAGAGATTTAGATTAGGAGATTAATGCCAACTTTATTACTGAAAATAAATATTACAAGAGTATCATCCATATCTGTGCTCAGTTTTCAGTGAGCATGTGTGACTTTCAGTGCACTTGTATACCTATGATATCATGTCAAGACCACCCATATCACCGCAACCTTTTTCAACCCTCCTGGTTCTCTTGTGGATAATTCTAGAGAAAAGTGATAGCAAAATATGTAGTCCTTGAGCTGTGTTAATCTTCCCTAGGTACTGCTAAAATTTCATTATGGCCAAAACAATCTGCCTTAGGTACTGCTACAAATTAAATATGGTTATAAACTAACACAGGTACTGCTAAAAATTCACCAAGGCTTTAGTGATCTGCCATAGGTCTTGCTAAAAATTCACTATGGTTAAAACAGTCTACTCAAGGTATTGCTAAAAACTCACTATAGTTACAAGAATCTGACCTAGGTACTGCTCAATATTCACTATAGCTACAACAATCTACCACAAGTACTGCTAAAAATTCACTATGGTTATCATGATCAGCCCTAGGTAATGCAAAAAATTCACTAAGGCTGTAACAATCTGCTTTAGGAAACGGAAAAAAATATCAATATGGCTACAACAATCTGCTTTAAGTACAGTAACACATTCACTATGACAACAACAATTTACCCTAAGTACTACTAAAAAGAGAGGCGTGCGAAAGAGAGACTTTTGGATGTCAATGTGCTGAGAGGTGCAACTGGAGGGATGTCTGATCATTATCTTGTGGAGGCTAAGGTGAAGATTAGTATGGGTTTTCAGAAAAGAAGAGTGAATGTTGGGGTGAAGAAGGTGGTGAGAGTAAGTGAGCTTGGGAAGGAGACCTGTGTGAAGAAGTATCTGGAGAGACTGTGTACAGAATGGAAAAAGGTGAGAACAATGGAAGTAAGGGGAGTGGGGGAGGAATGGGATGTATTTAGGGAATCAGTGATGGATTGCGCAAAAGATGCTTGTGGCATGAGAAGAGTGGGAGGTGGGCTGTTTAGAAAGGGTAGTGAGTGGTGGGATGAAGAAGTAAGAGTATTAGTGAAAGAGAAGAGAGAGGCATTTGGACGATTTTTGCAGGGAAAAAATGCAATTGAGTGGGAGAAGTATAAAAGAAAGAGACAGGAGGTCAAGAGAAAGGTGCAAGAGGTGA
Organism: Panulirus ornatus; assembly: GCF_036320965.1. NCBI lineage: Eukaryota > Metazoa > Arthropoda > Malacostraca > Decapoda > Palinuridae > Panulirus > Panulirus ornatus. Next base: position 92,202,736 of record NC_092224.1, read on the forward strand.
AAAAAAGGGCAAATGAGAGTTGGGGTGAGAGACTATCAGTAAATTTTAGGGAGAATAAAAAGATGTTCTGGAAGGAGGTAAATAGGGTGCGTAAGACAAGGGAGCAAATGGGAACTTCAGTGAAGGGCGTAAATGGGGAGGTGATAACAAGTAGTGGTGATGTGAGAAGGAGATGGAATGAGTATTTTGAAGGTTTGTTGAATGTGTCTGATGACAGAGTGGCAGATATAGGATGTTTGGGTCGAGGTGGTGTGCAAAGTGAGAGGGTTAGGGAAAATGATTTGGTAAACAGAGAAGAGGTAGTAAAAGCTTTGCGGAAGATGAAAGCCGGCAAGGCAGCAGGTTTGGATGGTATTGCAGTGGAATTTATTAAAAAAGGGGGTGACTGTATTGTTGACTGGTTGGTAAGGTTATTTAATGTATGTATGACTCATGGTGAGGTGCCTGAGGATTGGCGGAATGCGTGCATAGTGCCATTGTACAAAGGCAAAGGGGATAAGAGTGAGTGCTCAAATTACAGAGGTATAAGTTTGTTGAGTATTCCTGGTAAATTATATGGGAGGGTATTGATTGAGAGGGTGAAGGCATGTACAGAGCATCAGATTGGGGAAGAGCAGTGTGGTTTCAGAAGTGGTAGAGGATGTGTGGATCAGGTGTTTGCTTTGAAGAATGTATGTGAGAAATACTTAGAAAAGCAAATGGATTTGTATGTAGCATTTATGGATCTGGAGAAGGCATATGATAGAGTTGATAGAGATGCTCTGTGGAAGGTATTAAGAATATATGGTGTGGGAGGCAAGTTGTTAGAAGCAGTGAAAAGTTTTTATCGAGGATGTAAGGCATGTGTACGTGTAGGAAGAGAGGAAAGTGATTGGTTCTCAGTGAATGTAGGTTTGCGGCAGGGGTGTGTGATGTCTCCATGGTTGTTTAATTTGTTTATGGATGGGGTTGTTAGGGAGGTAAATGCAAGAGTTTTGGAAAGAGGGGCAAGTATGAAGTCTGTTGGGGATGAGAGAGCTTGGGAAGTGAGTCAGTTGTTGTTCGCTGATGATACAGCGCTGGTGGCGGATTCATGTGAGAAACTGCAGAAGCTGGTGACGGAGTTTGGTAAAGTGTGTGGAAGAAGAAAGTTAAGAGTAAATGTGAATAAGAGCAAGGTTATTAGGTACAGTAGGGTTGAGGGTCAAGTCAATTGGGAGGTGAGTTTGAATGGAGAAAAACTGGAGGAAGTGAAGTGTTTTAGATATCTGGGAGTGGATCTGTCAGCGGATGGAACCATGGAAGCGGAAGTGGATCATAGGGTGGGGGAGGGGGCGAAAATTTTGGGAGCCTTGAAAAATGTGTGGAAGTCGAGAACATTATCCCGGAAAGCAAAAATGGGTATGTTTGAAGGAATAGTGGTTCCAACAATGTTGTATGGTTGCGAGGCGTGGGCTATGGATAGAGTTGTGCGCAGGAGGATGGATGTGCTGGAAATGAGATGTTTGAGGACAATGTGTGGTGTGAGGTGGTTTGATCGAGTAAGTAACGTAAGGGTAAGAGAGATGTGTGGAAATAAAAAGAGCGTGGTTGAGAGAGCAGAAGAGGGTGTTTTGAAATGGTTTGGGCACATGGAGAGAATGAGTGAGGAAAGATTGAACAAGAGGATATATGTGTCGGAGGTGGAGGGAACGAGGAGAAGAGGGAGACCAAATTGGAGGTGGAAAGATGGAGTGAAAAGGATTTTGTGTGATCGGGGCCTGAACATGCAGGAGGGTGAAAGGAGGGCAAGAAATAGAGTGAATTGGAGCGATGTGGTATACAGGGGTTGACGTGCTGTCAGTGGATTGAATCAAGGCATGTGAAGCGTCCGGGGTAAACCATGGAAAGCTGTGTAGGTATGTATATTTGCGTGTGTGGACGTGTGTATGTACATGTGTATGGGGGGGGGGGTTGGGCCATTTCTTTCGTCTGTTTCCTTGCGCTACCTCGCAAACGCAGGAGACAGCGAAAAAAAAAAAAAAAAAAAAAAAAAAAAAAAAAAAAAAAAACTACTACTAAAAATTCACTATGGCTACAAAAATCTGCCCTAGGCACTGCTAAAAATTCATAAGGTTAAAGCTGTCTGCCCTAAGTATTGCTAAAAATTCGTGATGGCAGTAACAATCTGCCTTAGGTAGTGCTAAGAGGTCACTAGGGTTACAAAAATCTCCCGAGTACTGTTAAATCTTAGCTAAAATCATCTAACCGAGATATAGCTAAAAATCCAGTATGACTTGAATAATCTGCCTAAGGTACCGCTAAAGTTCTGTAGGATAAAGTTTAGACACAACAACCACATTATGCAATACATCCAGCAAGCCCATAACTGACTCTTTATGTATCTTTTCTGTATCCCAGCTACCAAACAAATCTTTGTCTAATCAGCTTCAAAGATATTCCTCTCTGTCTCTGCCATAAGCTGTACAGTCTAATGATAAATGATGGCACATGGATAGACTATTAGTATAAATACCATGGTAAGTTCTAACTATCTGAAAGGTTAATATCCAAGGAACCCGATCACATACACATCTTCAGGAGAAATATCATTTTCATGACCTGGGTTTGTTTTCCATGGGTTAAAGAGGCCAGTAATCTTACTACAGCACCTTTATGGTATTTCTATCTTAGAATCACTAAGAATATTTTAATACTTAAGATAGAGGAGTCAAAGAAAATCAATATAATTCAAATAGCTATCCAAGTAGAAGGATAAAATTCCTTACCTTGTAAATACAACTGTCTACACTTTGATGTGAAGAATCACTAAATTTCAAACTGGTAATGAAGAATCCACTAACTTTAGCAAGCATTAGAAAAGCTAAGAGATATATATGCCTTAACAATACTTTACTTCCAACAATCCCTACATTTTTAATAAATGTATCTTCTACTCAAGATGATAATGAGATGAACTTCATTCATGAAATAAAGTAGAGAAGCAATCACTACCACCTGTATTTTCACAGGGTTGCAAATACAATGTAGAGTAATCAGCAATTACAAATTTCATGGCTGTTGCTTCTAAAGCTTAATGAACTGGAACAAAACTCTGTATCATATCAAAAGACAATTCGGATAACAAAGACAAATGCACAATATCCACTCATGTTCATGCGTTTCTGTCTGCACCAAAGTTTCCTTTACAATGACATCAAAGAATATCAACAAAGATAAAAAATTCTTATTAATGTAAAGCTTGAAGGTGTAATTGCTGATGCATCTGAAAATTTACTTTTTTCATATAATATACTTGGACATTACATCTAATTAAGAATCAAAAGATGAATTAAACTCGCATTATTACTAAGCATAATGCAAACTGTGATTAACTCTTCCATAAAATACTTCTATGCACAACCTAAACAATTATGTCAGTTTACAGTTCTTAAAACAATGATATGTATTAAACCACTATCAAAATTACAGCATTAAATCCCATCATACCCCTTGCATGAGGCTTAGTAACATAAACCAGAATGTACATGAGGAGAGACAGCCAAAGACCAAGCCAAGCAGCACACACGTACCAGACAACCTTACAGCCCCAGCAGGAGGTTTACCTTTAGAATATTTTTTAGGATGACTCTTTTAAACTAGGTCATCAAGGTGCTGAAAAAAAAATTAAGTGGCTTAAACCTTGTTATGACCTTACTGTATGTGAAAACCAAGGTGTGTACATAAAGTCTCTGAAAAATTACTAACTACTTTGTGGCACTGTACAGTTTTGGCCTTCCCTGTAAGCATTAGTGGCTTTGCCTTGTGCACCAGGAATCATTTGATGGTCTTGAGAAGTACTAAACATATCATATTAGAAGTGTTATATTCAAGCACTGAATTCTAAGAAAATATGAGTACATGAATCAATACATTCCAAGAACTAAAAAGTCTTAAAAATTTTGTGAACATATAAAAAACCCAGTAAAGTGACAACTGTATGTATTATTCAAAGTGAAATAAAGCAAATGTAAGAGGTGATGCTAAAAGCATTATGTGTAATGAGGAATCTAAGTGGATTACAAAAAGAACATACTGAAAAAAATTCCAGCAGTTAATCAGTGCTGTTACAAAGGATATATTTCCAGCAACAGAATGTCTAGTAGAAAGCAAACGAATGAAAAGGAAAAAGAGGTGGATTCAATACAATGAAGGTGAAGGAAACTGCTGGGAGACTGAGGATAAGGGGATGTATAGATAAAAAAAAATCCAGGGATGAGTGCTGAGATAGCCTGAACATATGGAAAATATAATTCAAAGAAAGTGTTAGAGTGGTGAATGTCACTGGCTGTGAGGGATGACTCCACAGGAATAGGCATATATGTATAATTAAGGTACTTGTATACATGATCAGATTGATGTTTGAGGAAATTCTGTAACGAATATCTTTTCTTCCTAACAGCAGAAAGCAAATGGGCAAAGGACATAAGAAAACCCCACTCCCTTTGGGAAAAATAGACCAAGTCCTAATATATTAATGTATGGGTAATCACATCATCTGTCCTTGAGGACAGGTTCAACTTGTTCCCCACTGCCTCTTCCAACCAATAAGGCTTACATTTTGATCTCATATCTGGATTAAGCAAATATAGCTAAACATTTCGTCTACTGCTCTGCACTCATCTCAACACAACATTCTTTGAAAAAAAAAAGGGGAAATATGAAATGTGGAGTAAGTCACTGTTATAGGACCTGGATTTTTTCTCTTGACCAGTATAAAGGTGTGTGGGTGGCAACTCTTGGCTTGTGCCTTGCTTTGTGCCCTTTTTTCCTCCAGCCAGAACTTTATCAGCCCTTCTTTTCAGCAAAGTAGTCTGATTATTCTCTCCAAATAAGGTTCATTTCTATGAAAAGAACCCATTCAATCCAGGTTCCTATGAAATGACAGGGCCTCTTTTTCTACCTGTATCTTATCTTTGCACATCTAACAGTGTGATCTGTTCTCTGGCATATTTCCATTCTGGAAGTAATGTTCAATGATCATCTTTTATTTACTTAATTCTCTTTTCCCCTTCATTTTGGGGCTGCTGTTGTCAAGCAGGATCATACCCCTGCTTGCTGATAGGCTTTGGTCACATTCCTACTGCAACATGGTCTAAGTTCCCTAGCACTTGCTTTAGCTGTCCATTGGTTCACTTCAGGTTTATTTAGACTGTTCTCTGCATAGCAGATTCCCTACACCTGTCTTTTAAATAGTTCTCTACAATTTTGTTACATTCTAAAATGTTCTGTGGACGAGCATTATCCTCCCTTTTTCATCCCAATAACTTTCTTCATAATTATGGCCCTAAAAGAAAGCATATACCTAGAAATTTTGTATGTTCAATAATACAGTACACTTCAATGCCTTTATGTCTTCAATATATTTTCATAAAGGGTGTTTGCCATATCCGGTGTTAGCAAGATAGCACCAGTATGTACCATACTCACAACAACCCTCTAGTTGTCATGTATAATGGACCATAATCACAGCCCCACTATCCACAGCCAAGCCCCATAGACCTATCTGTAGTTTCCCTCCAATGATTTCATATGCCCAACTTTATCCTAGTGACAGTATGTCACCCTGCATACCACATCACACCAATTGGTGTGACATGGTACATTTTCAAAATACAGTTTCAAGAGCAAAAGCCCAGGAAAAATAAGTCATGTGTCACCTGATAGTGGTAAACTGTATACACTAATACACACAAATGAGTCTTACAGTTACATAAAAATTTTGTTTGTTTGTTGTAAAGCCTTCAGGAAAATCTGCAAGGTCTATAACTATCTGGAACCTTATAATATATTTCATGAGTGTCTGGTGTTCTACTACTCAACCCACCAATGTCAGCAAGAGTAAAGGGTCCATAGTCACGCCATGAACAGGGTACCATGTTTCTCTTATTCCAACCCTGGTCACTTAAGGGTAACGGTGGCCTCCAGGCTGCTTCAGTAACTTGTCCTTTTCTTGGGTTTGTATCTACAGCCAGTAAAGACAATCTACAGTGCATGTAGAATCAAACTTGAAGCAGGAAAGATTGCAAAGATTGATGCCCATAACACCCCATCATGGAAGTTTACACTGATACTCACAGCACTGACTAGTTTAAATGGATTCATTTCCTTTTATGATTTCTTGTCTTGGTTATTGTCAACTTTCTTTCACCTCACTCCATTTTCATCTGCTATTGTCCCCTTCTCTTTCATTTACAATTACTGCTGTTCTGAAGTGTGTTCAGTTTATTTTGATTAAATGATTCACTCAACTTTGAGATCTACCAATCCAGGGGATACATGAGTTGGTTTCCAACATCACATAACACAGACAGAACCCTCCTCAGTGAGAGAGCTGAGGAAATGCATAGAGCTCAGTACACAATTCAGGCTGTCTACCATGAGTCTGAGAGAAGAATTTTGAGATTCCAGTACGAATTTTGAGATTCCAGTACCAGTTCCCAGAATGGATGACAAGATGCAGCATCTGTTTGGTTTTTCCTTTCATTCTCACCCTATTTTTTTTTATTATGATACTTGATCACTGTTTCCTGCATCAGTGAGGTAGTGCCAAGAAACAGATGAAGAATGGCTCATCCACTCATTTATACACATATCAACATATACACATATACATATACATACACATACACAGACATATACATTTTTTTTTTCTTTGTCGCTGTCTCCCGCATTTGCGAGGTAGCGCAAGGAAACAGACGAAAGAAAATGGCCCAACCCACCCCCATACACATGTATATACATACGTCCACACACGCAAATATACATACCTACACAGCTTTCCATGGTTTACCCCAGACGCTTCACATGCCCTGATTCAATCCACTGACAGCATGTCAACCCCAGTATACCACATCGAATCAATTCACTCTATTCCTTGCCCTCCTTTCACCCTCCTGCATGTTCAGGCCCCGATCACACAAAATCTTTTTCACTCCATCTTTCCACCTCCAATTTGGTCTCCCACTTCTCGTTCCCTCCACCTCCGACACATATATCCTCTTGGTCTATCTTTCCTCACTCATTCTCTCCATGTGCCCAAACCATTTCAAAACACCCTCTTCTGCTCTCTCAACCGCGCTCTTTTTATTTCCACACATCTCTCTTACCCTTACGTTACTTACTCGATCAAACCACCTCACACCACACATTGTCCTCAAACATCTCATTTCCAGAACATCCATCCTCCTGCGCACAACTCTATCCATAGCCCACGCCTCGCAACCATACAACATTTTTGGAACCACTATTCCTTCAAACATAGCCATTTTTGCTTTCGGAGATAATGTTCTTGACTTCCACACATTCTTCAAGGCTCCCAGGAGTTTCGCCCCCTCCCCCACCCTATGATCCACTTCCGCTTCCATGGTTCCATCCGCTGCCAGATCCACTCCCAGATACTAAAACACTTTACTTCCTCCAGTTTTTCTCCATTCAAACTTACCTCCCAATTGACATATACATATATATACTATTGACATATACATATATATACTATTTATTTCATTTATTATACTTTGTCGCTGTCTCCCGCATTAGCGAGGTAGCGCAAGGATAGAGACGAAAGAATGGCCCAACCCACCCACATACACATGTATATACATACACGTCCACACATGCATATATATATACCTATACATCTCAATGTATACATATATATACACACACAGACATATACATATATAAACATGTACATAATTCATACTGTCTGCCCTTATTCATTCCCGTTGCCACCCTGCCACACATGAAATAACAACCCCCTCCCCCCATATGTGCGCGAGGTAACGCTAGGGAAAAGACAACAAAGGCCACATTCGTTCACACTCAGTCTCTAGCTGTCATGCATAATGCACCGAAACCACGGTTCTCTTTCCACATCCAGGCCCCACAGAACTTTCCATGGTTTACCCCAGACACTTCACATGCCCTGGTTCAATCCACTGACAGCACATCAACTATACATATATACACATGTACATATTCATACTTGCTTGCCTTCATCCATTTCTGGCACTACCCGACCCTAAAGGAAACAGCATTACTACCCCTTGCTGCAGCGAGGTAGCGCCAGGAAAACAAGCAAAAACAGCAACATTCGTTCACACTCAGTCTCTAGCTGTCATGTGCAATGTACTGAAACCACAGCTTCCTATCCACATCCAGGCCCCACAGACTTTTCCAATGTTTACCCCAGAATTTTCACTTGCCCTAGTTCATCCACTGACAGCATGTCGACCCCAGTATACTACATCATTCCAATTCTCCCCTATTCCTTGCATGTCTCTTACCCTCCTGTATGTTCAGGCCCCGATCGCTCAAAATCTTTTTCACTCCATCCTTCCACCTTCAATTTGGTCTCCCCCTTCTCCTTCTTCCCTCCACCTCTGACACATCTATCCTCTCTGTCAATCTTTCCTCACTCGTTCTCTCCATATGTCCAAATTATTTCAGCACACCCTCTTCTGCTCTCTCAACCACACTCTATTTATTTCCACACATCTCTCTTACTCTTTCATTACATACTCGATCAAACTACCTCAAACCACATACTGTCCTCAAACATTTCATTACCAACACATCCAACCTCCTCTGCACAACCCTAACTACAGCCCATGCCTCATAGCCATATAGCATTGTTGGAACCACTATTCCTTCAAACATACCCATTTTTGCTCTCTGAGACAATGTTCTCTCCTTCCACACATTCTTCATTGCTCTCAAGACCTTTGCTCCCTCCCCACCCTGTGACTCACTTCCGCTTCCATGGTTCCATTCTTGGATAATTCCACTCCCAATTTTTCTCCATTCAAACTTACATCCCAACCAACTTGTCCCTCAACCCTACTGAAACTAATAACCTTGCTCTTAATTCACATTTACTCTCAGCTTTCCCCTTTCACACACTTTTCCAAATTCAGTCACCAACTTTTGCAGTTTCTCACTCGAATGAGCAACCATATATGTATCATCGGTGAACAACAACTGACTCAATTCCCAGGCCCTCTCACCCCCAAAAGACTGCATACTTGCCCTTCTCACCAAAGCTCTTGCATTCACCTGCCTAACCACCCCATCCATAAACAAATAAACAACCATGAGGACATCACACACTCCTGCTGCAAACCAACATTCCCTGGGAACTAATCACTCTCTTCTTTTCCTACTCGTAAACATGCCTGACATCCTTGGTAAAACTTTTCACTGCTTCTAGCAGCTTACCTCGCACACCATATACTCTCTAGACTTTCTACAAAGCATCTCTATCAACCCTATCATATGCCTTTTTTAGATCCATAAATGCTACATATAAACCCATCTGTTTTTCTCAGTATTTCTCACATGCATTCTTCTAAGCAAATACCTGATCCACACATCCTCTACCACTTCTAAAACCACACTGCTCTTCCCCAATCTGATGCTCTGTACATCCCTTCACCCTCTCAATCAATACCCTCCCATATAATTTCCCAGTAATTCTCAAGACTTATGCCTCTGTAATTTGAACACTCACCTTTATCCCCTTTACCTTTGTAAGAAGGCACTATGCATGCATTCCACCAATCCTCAGGCACTTCACCATGGTCCATTTTTTTTTTTTTTTTTTGCTTTGTCGCTGTCTCCCGCGTTTGCGAGGTAGCGCAAGGAAACAGACGAAAGAAATGGCCCAACCCACCCCCATACACATGTATATACATACATCCACACATGCAACTATACATACCTACACAGCTTTCCATGGTTTACCCCAGACGCTTCACATGCCCTGATTCAATCCACTGACAGCACGTCAACCCCGGTATACCACATCGCTCCAATTCACTCTATTCCTTGCCCTCCTTTCACCCTCCTGCATGTTCAGGCCCCGATCATACAAAATCTTTTTCACCCCATCTTTCCACCTCCAATTTGGTCTCCCTCTTCTCCTCGTTCCCTCCACCTCCGACACATATATCCTCTTGGTCAATCTTTCCTCACTCATTTTCTCCATGTGCCCAAACCATTTCAAAACACCCTCTTCTGCTCTCTCAACCACGCTCTTTTTATTTCCACACATCTCTCTTACCCTTACGTTACTTACTCGATCAAACCACCTCACACCACACATTGTCCTCAAACATCTCATTTCCAGCACATCCATCCTCCTGCGCACAACTCTATCCATAGCCCACGCCTCGCAACCATACAACATTGTTGGAACCACTATTCCTTCAAACATACCCATTTTTGCTTTCCGAGATAATGTTCTCGACTTCCACACATTCTTCAAGGCTCCCAGAATTTTCGCCCCCTCCCCCACCCTATGATCCACTTCCGCTTCCATGGTTCCATCTGCTGCCAGATCCACTCCCAGATATCTAAAACACTTCACTTCCTCCAGTTTTTCTCCATTCAAACTCACCTCCCAGTTGACTTGACCCTCAACCCTACAGTACCTAATAACCTTGCTCTTATTCACATTTACTCTTAACTTTCTTCTTTCACACACTTTACCAAACTCAGTCACCAGCTTCTGCAGTTTCTCACATGAATCAGCCACCAGCGCTGTATCATCAGCGAACAACAACTGACTCACTTCCCAAGCTCTCTCATCCCCAACAGACTTCATACTTGCCCCTCTTTCCAAAACTCTTGCATTTACCTCCCTAACAACCCCATCCATAAACAAATTAAACAACCATGGAGACATCACACACCCCTGCCGCAAACCTACATTCACTGAGAACCAATCACTTTCCTCTCTTCCTACACGTACACATGCCTTACATCCTCGATAAAAACTTTTCACTGCTTCTAACAACTTGCCTCCCAACCATATATTCTTAATACCTTCCAAAGAGCATCTCTAACAACTCTATCATATGCCTTCTCCAGATCCATAAATGCTACATACAAATCCATTTGCTTTTCTAAGTATTTCTCACATACATTCTTCAAAGCAAACACCTGATCCACACATCCTCTACCACTTCTGAAACCACACTGCTCTTCCCCAATCTGATGCTCTGTACATGCCTTCACCCTCTCAATCAATACCCTCCCATATAATTTACCAGGAATACTCAACAAACTTATACCTCTGTAATTTGAGCACTCACTCTTATCCCCTTTGCCTTTGTACAATGGCACTATTCACACATTCCGCCAATCCTCAGGCACCTCACCGTGAGTCATACATACATTAAATAACCTTACCAACCAGTCAACAATACAGTCACCCCCTTTTTTAATAAATTCCACTGCAATACCATCCAAACCTGCTGCCTTGCCGGCTTTCATCTTCCGCAAAGCTTTTACTACCTCTTCTCTGTTTACCAAATCATTTTCCCTAACCCTCTCACTTTGCACACCACCTCGACCAAAACACCCTATATCTGCCACTCTATCATCAAACACATTCAACAAACCTTCAAAATACTCACTCCATCTCCTTCTCACATCACCACTACTTGTTATCACCTCCCCATTTGCGCCCTTCGCTAAAGTTCCCATTTGCTCCCTTGTCTTACGCACTTTATTTACCTCCTTCCAGAACATCTTTTTATTCTCCCTAAAATTTAATGATACTCTCTCACCCCAACTCTCATTTGCCCTTTTTTTCACCTCTTGCACCTTTCTCTTGACCTCCTGTCTCTTTCTTTTATACGTCTCCCACTCAATTGCATTTTTTCCCTGCAAAAATCGTCCAAATGCCTCTCTCTTCTCTTTCACTAATACTCTTACTTCTTCATCCCACCACTCACTACCCTTTCTAATCAACCCACCTCCCACTCTTCTCATGCCACAAGCATCTTTTGTGCAATCCATCACTGATTCCCTAAATACATCCCATTCCTCCCCCACTCCCCTTACTTCCATTGTTCTCACCTTTTTCCATTCTGTACTCAGTCTCTCCTGGTACTTCCTCACACAAGTCTCCTTCCCAAGCTCACTTACTCTCACCACCCTCTTCACCCCAACATTCACTCTTTTTTTCTGAAAACCCATACAAATCTTCACCTTAGCCTCCACAAGACAATGATCAGACATCCCTCCAGTTGCACCTCTCAGCACATTAACATCCAAAAGTCTCTCTTTCGCGCGCCTGTCAATTAACACGTAATCCAATAATGCTCTCTGGCCATCTCTCCTACTTACATAAGTATACTTTTGTATATCTCGCTTTTTAAACCAGGTATTCCCAATCATCAGTCCTTTTTCAGCACATAAATCTACAAGCTCTTCACCATTTCCATTTACAACACTGAACACCCCATGTATACCAATTATTCCCTCAACTGCCACATTACTCACCTTGGTCCATACATACAGTTAATATCCTTACCAACTAATCAACAACACAGTCATCCCCTTTCTTAATAAATTCTACTGCAATACCATCTAAAAATGCCACCTTGCCAGAATTCATCTTCCGTAAAGCTTTCACTACCTCTTCCCTCTTAACTAAACCATTCTCCCTGACCCTCTCACTTCGCACACCCTATATCTGCCACTCTATCATCAAACACATTCAACAAACCTTTAAAATGCTCATTCCATCTCCTTCTCTTTTCATCACTACCTGTTATTACTTCCCCCTTCATCGATATTCCTCTTTGTTCTCTTGTCTTGCACGTGTTATATATGCAAAAAGCATACAATTAGTAGGTGTACATAAGATGCAGATAAAACCACAAGGAAATGGAAAATATGAAGCACCAAGAATTTTCATATAATTACATTGCCAGGACTGAATAAAGATAGAGAGCCAGAACAAAAAAATACCAGCAGTAACTGGACAAGGCAGGCAAATGAATTAAGAAAAAGGTGAAGGGATTAGGGCACAGATCACCCTCAAAGACCTCACCTATCTCAAATTACGAACTCAGGTCAACCTATGTTCTGGGAAACATCACAATTCTTCCACCTCTAGAGTTATCTACTTTATAGAAACCAATATTGTTTCATATATCTCTACTATGTTTGATACGAGATGATAGTAGAGAGGGCCTTTGAATTTCAGTCCATGGAAATTATCCCTGCTCTTTATAATTCTCTGGTTCGTCCCCAACTTGAATATTATGTTCAGTTTTGGTAACCCTACCTGAAAAAAACCATAGACAGAATGGAGCAAGTGCAGTGCTGAGCTACCAAGAGGATTCCCAGGCAGAGAAACAAATCCTATGAGAGCAGATTAAACAACTTGAATCTGTTTTGCTCTGAAATCTATGAAAGGCTTTGATAATCTTGATTTTTTTTTTTTTTTTTTTTTTTATACTTTGTCGCTGTCTCCCGCGTTTGCGAGGTAGCGCAAGGAAACAGACGAAAGAAATGGCCCCCCCCCCCCCCATACACATGTATATACATATATCCACACACGCAAATATACATACCTACACAGCTTTCCATGGTTTACCCCAGACGCTTCACATGCCTTGATTCAATCCACTGACAGCACGTCAACCCCGGTATACCACATCGCTCCAATTCACTCTATTCCTTGCCCTCCTTTCACCCTCCTGCATGTTCAGGCCCCGATCACACAAAATCTTTTTCACTCCATCTTTCCACCTCCAATTTGGTCTCCCTCTTCTCCTCGTTCCCTCCACCTCCGACACATATATCCTCTTGGTCAATCTTTCCTCACTCATTCTCTCCATGTGTCCAAACCACTTCAAAACACCCTCTTCTGCTCTCTCAACCACGCTCTTTTTATTTCCACACATCTCTCTTACCCTTACGTTACTCACTCGATCAAACCACCTCACACCACACATTGTCCTCAAACATCTCATTTCCAGCACATCCATCCTCCTGCGCACAACTCTATCCATAGCCCACGCCTCGCAACCATACAACATTGTTGGAACCACTATTCCTTCAAACATACCCATTTTTGCTTTCCGAGATAATGTTCTCGACTTCCACACATTCTTCAAGGCCCCCAGAATTTTCGCCCCCTCCCCCACCCTATGATCCACTTCCGCTTCCATGGTTCCATCCGCTGCCAGATCCACTCCCAGATATCTAAAACACTTCACTTCCTCCAGTTTTTCTCCATTCAAACTCACCTCCCAATTGACTTGACCCTCAACCCTACTGTACCTAATAACCTTGCTCTTATTCCCCTCCTTGTATTAACTTTCTAAAATGGGATAATCTTGATATATGAAGTTATTTACGACTTGATTCATCTGATTTCACTCATAGTAATGAATACAAACTTGCTGTCATGTGGTTTACCTCCAATGAAGAAAAGTACTTTTTCTTTAATAGGATTATTAATTAATGGAACAATCTGCCAATTAGAGTGGCTGAATGTAGAACTACAGATATGTTTAAGAATAGACTTGATAAATATTTCGCAAGTCCACAACTTACATTATTTGTGCCTCCTTAAGTCACAGTGACAATCTGCAGGTTAATCTTTTCAAATTATCTGTATACCCTCTAACTTTTACCACACTAATCTGCGAGTTTCTGATTCTTTTACTATCACAAACAGCCTTAAAAAGCACCCAATGGTCTGTTGCAGTTTGAATTCCTTTGTATTCCTCTAATAGCAACCAAACAGACAAGTTATCAAGTACATGTCTTATTATCATAAGAAACAATGGAAAGGTCTGTGTGGCCTGGTCGTGGATGAAGTGGCACATTATATATAACAGTTAGAGACTGGATGTTAGTAAGTGAGGCAATTCTTTCGTCTTTTCCTGGTGCTACCTCACTGACATGGGAAACAACGAACATTTATGAAAAAAGTAAACATTTTTATAAATAAACAACACTAGTTGTACTTACAGTGACTAATGGTGCTCTTCTGCTTGTCTGCAAAATCATTAGCAAAAATGGCAAGCAATAGCACAAACACAGCACAGATAAGTAAACACAAGCCCTAGGTAAGAGTTGGCCCGGAGACTTGACTTGATGCCCACTGACTGAGAAAGTCACGAACCTGCTAACATGATGCTCACTGTTTCATGCCTCTGGCTGGCTCAGCTCTGTCATTCTCCCAATTTCTGCATTTCCTAGCTCAAGCACATGGTTGATCATCTGCTTTAAAAACAGTGAATTTCCAGTATTATGGTGATGAGCCAGCCATATGGGTGTATTACCATTAGACAGAGGAAGGCCAGACAATTTGGGTGTCATACAAAGCAGATTTTTGGGACTATGGCAGGCTTGTCATCGTCATGAGGAGCATTTCATATCAAGGGCCATGACAAGTCTCCCTAAAATCCCTAAAAGGTGAGTCACATAGGACAGAAGACCACCTGGAGACCTAGTACTGTGAAATCCATATTGGTGATAAGAGAGACAGGAATGGGATTCTCTGTGTTTGAGGACGTGAGAGTTAAGGAAAGTTTCAAAGATTTTGGAGACAGATGTAATGGCAATAGGGCGACACTTGGCTGGGTAAGAGTAGTTATTTTCTTACTAATGAGCTGCACTAAAGAATGCTTTCAAACAAAAGGCCATGTCTAAGTTTTTATGCAAGGACAAAACAATCATGTAAGAAAAGAAGCTAGTTCAGTGGGGCAATCCCTAACAATTCAAGGAAGTATGTTATCTGGGCTGTCTGTCTTGTCAAACTAAAGCTGAGAAAGTACTTGAAAGACCTTGCTCAAGATAAATATAAAACAAAATATAGGCTGAGTTGGAGGATATGGTGAATGAGGATTAGAAGTAGAATCAACCTCAGCTGAAGCAGGAGAAAGAGTAGCTTTACGAGTTGGAGAGTTATCTATAAACTGAGCACGCTGGAAGAGGAGGGGAAAGACTGAATCACATATGTCAATGGAGATGCTTTTGATTAACGACCTTACAAAATTGTCTTTAGAAGAAGTCAAATCAACACACTTTCTTTTTATGAAGGTGTGCATAACTTCATGAGGAACAACTTTGCAATGATTCCTAGAAGAAATGAAAGTGGTAGGGGATTCAGGGGAAGTGAAGTTTCAGGGAGTGATACACTCAGTCCCTGAGGCAAAAGGAATCAGAGCAGAAGCAATCAAATCATGACTGGAGAAGAAAGCTATAGCAGAAGATGGAATGGTGAACTCAACCCCTGCCAATATAACAACTGCTACATATTCAACACATGAGACGTCCCAGTCAGCAAAGCAGCACTCAACCTAGGAAAAGTCAGTAAAGAAGCCATGCAAGGATGACTGTTGAGCTCTCCCAAAGCACAAAAGATGGTATTTCGAGGGGGGGTGGAGACAGGGTAGGCATGCCCATTGCAGGTCAATTAGAGGTGATAAAAGTAAGATGTAGAGTGAATTGGAGCGATGTGGTATACCGGGGTTGACGTGCTGTCAGTGGATTGAATCAAGGCATGTGAAGCGTCTGGGGTAAACCATGGAAAGCTGTGTAGGTATGTATATTTGCGTGTGTGGACGTATGTATATACATGTGTATGGGGGTGGGTTGGGCCATTTCTTTCGTCTGTTTCCTTGCGCTACCTCGCAAACGCGGGAGACAGCGACAAAAAAAAAAAAAAAAAAAAAGTAAGATTGCGGTTAGAGGACCCTAAAAGGGCAAAAACAATGTATGTATAGTCTGATGGTTCGTAAGTAAAAAAGGAGGTCAAGTGTGTCTAGCAAGTAAATGTGACACTGGGAACTTATGTTGGGTGTTTGATCATCTGTTCCAAGTTTATAGGATTGTCCTGGGTAGAGCCTCACTGTTTGTTTTGGTGCACACAGAAATGCCCTACACAGAGGATTTTAGCATGTGGATGTGAGGACAGTGATGCTTCCTGGCAGGAAGTCAAAGAGTAGAAGAGCTGTAAATAGCTAAAGGAACTGAGGAAGTTACAGAAAGTAGAAAAATTTTATTCCATATAGCATCAAATCTAGGAGACTCAAGGTCCAAGGGGTTAGTAAAAGGAATTATCTATATAACAGTATGCACAAACAACATCCATGAAGCACAAACTATAGTTGAGATAAAATCAGAGATCTGACACTGCTGAGGAGAACCAACTTTTGACAGCTGGGTTTCAGAGATCATGGGAGGAAGGAGACAAACATTTCAGAGATTATGGGAGGAATGAGACAGACAGTGTTCTACAAAGGGAAAGTTAGATCTAAGACTGTGAATGTTGCAGAAATGAAAAGAAGATCCAGTTCTAGGAGCTGAGTCTGAAGAAGTTAGGGTAGGTCCCAGCAGCTTTGTGCCAAGGAAAGTGGCCCTGAGAACCATACAGCTCCCTCGATCAGTGGCACAGTTCTTATTCAGCACCAAAGAGTCCAAACATACATGATTGATATATTTTTAAGGAAGTGGAAGGAAAATCAAAGTGGAGAGTAAAGGGTCGTGTGAATTATATGTCAAGTGTTATGTTTGAGAAGAAGTAATTGTGGAATGGATGTCAGCAACACAGGTGTACATGAGGCAAGGAGATAAGACACCTAACTAGGCCACAGAGGGGAACACAAAAGACAGCACAACGCTGGCTCACTGCGATGCCATCACCACCCATCCCAATACCCAAGCAGTAGTACTTTCCTGATCAGTGGATGCCATGCACATACTAATACTGTTTCTTTTCCCCTCCTGATAGTCTTTACCAATGGGACCCACAGATGATGAAATACTGGCTTGTAGCTTCAAGCACTTTTCTTGTCTCTTTCTAAAAATACTCACTTCCACTCCTCTAGGAATGATCCCTCTTTCATTCACTTTTTGAATTATTACCGTGTTTCTGCTCACTCCTTGAATACATAAATCAAGATTTCATCAGATCCATTTGCCTTACATGGGTTAAGATCCTCTGATATCTTTCTGAGGTATTGCCTAAGAAAATCATTTCCAACAGTCGTTCCACTTTTCCAGTTCTGCACTGTTAGAATTGCTATGCCCTCTACTGCAAAAGCATGGTAATTTTGTAATAGCTCTTTACATATCTCCTCTTCTGCTTCTATGACCTTTTGCCTCTTGCATACTTCAGTCTGATTATTTGTTTCCTAACAGACAATCTGCTCCGGTTAATTTATGGAGAAGATTTGGAGTATCTCTAATTTTTCAAAACTTTCTCTTCTTCCTAATCTTCCCTATCTCTCAGACTTCTCAGAAGATGCCTTGCTACTATGTCTTCTCCATAGTATGCCTTTCTTTTCACCATCTCCAACCTAGCTATAACTAACTCACTCTTCTCTGACCCTCCTTTTCTCTTCCAAATATTCACTTTCAAAAAATATACTTCACAAAACCTTTTGTAGCAATTCTCCATACTATGATGGTGCAATTTCATTTTTCACTCTATACCCCAGGAGAATTTTCTTGACTATGTATAAATACCAGTCTTACACTTTCTCCTGGGGCCTGGCTTCCTTTCAGAGCTCATTATCAATTCTTTATAGGCCATACATTCAAGTCTGTACTTCTAATTGGATTATCATTACCTATATTATATCTTTGAAACCTGTTCCCTTCTGGAACGCCCTCAAGATGGTAGCCAAAGCAATAGTCACCACAACTAAAGAAATCAAGGGCTGCTTCTTAGCCTTTAGTGCCTCACCCTTAACAGGCAACTGGCACAGGGCAAGTCTAGCGCAGTGCTTGTAGAGGCTCCTACCTAATGTTCCTAAAACTTTTGCTTTCCTTTTTCAGACCAAAACAACACTTCTACTCTGAAAGCATAACTCTAAAGGTCCTAAGATGTATAAAAGACAGGGGAAAATACAGAGCAATACAATGTGATGTACAATACTGTGACTAAATATTTTCATATCATCTTCATCTATATATTAGTCAAATCAACAAGCAGAATTCCAATGAGTGCTCTAACCCTGCCACTGGATCTCTTAACACCAGGAGGAGAGGAGATGTACAGAGGTAAGTGTTATGGAGGAAAGTGTGTGTGCTGCCCATTTTGTAAGTGACAGTTTCAAAATTAAAATAAAAATGTCATTCCTCAGTCATCTGTTTGCTACATGAAAATAAAAAATGTCATTCCACAGTCATCTGTTCTAAGCACTACCTCACTGTAGCAGGGTGTGGGGAACAGGTAAGAAAAATGAAAATTATTCTATTAATCTGGTATATTTCATAATGTGAATATTAAGGAGAATCTTAAATTTTCTTCTACTGCTTTTCTGGGGAAATGAGAAAATATGTATCAAATGTGGAATACACTAATTATATATCAACCATGTTTCATTCAAACCGATCATAATAAAAATACTACCAGTAAGTGGGGATCTCTTGCAACAGCAATTAGATAGTCTAATGCTAGGTTCTTTCTTTCCTGTTCTGTATCACATGAGAATGGATCTAATATGACCTTCAACAAAAATAACATCAGCGTGTACTACACAAGAAATATATAAAATGAAAACATAAATTTTACACATACAAACAGTGGGTTTTCAAACTCTGCTATCTGGGAAATCTTACCTTTGGTTGAGAATAATCCTGGTAAAGATTTGATTTTACTCTTTCCCGTGCTCTAGAATTTCCTTCCTCAAGGGATACTCCATCTGCTGTAAATCCATCCTCCTCCCGTGGTCGTGTTCCATAGCTACGTGGCTGAGCAATGAAGGTATAGCTGGATTCCACGCCAGTGGGAGCATCACGGAGAACAGATGGCACAAACTGGCAAGCCACCTCTTCTGTTTTGTCATCATCATCATTTCCATCATCACTAACTGAGCCGGTATCACCATCTGCATGGCCATTACCAAATTTCTGCAATCAAAAGAAGATAAGTAAACCTTTAAGTAGAGGCAAACTATGTGCCACTTGTTATCAAAAGGGCATTTGCACCTTTACCTCTTAATGGTGAAAAAATAAGTGAATTCACTGAATGATGTGGAAGGAGGCTGAGGGGGAAGAAGATTGGTGTGAGAGGCAGCTGATGAGTGAGAACATATGAATGGGAGGGGCAGTTACAGAAAAATGGGAGAGAAATGAGGTGGGAAAATGGCAGTGTGGGAAGAAGATGAGGTAGAAGAACACTGGTGCAGAAGGGGACTGAGGGGGATAAACAAGTGTGGCAGGGTGTTGATGTGGTAGTGTTAGATGGAGAAAAGTTAAAAGAAAAACTGTTTGGAAAAAGGGTTGGGAAGGACTGTGGCAGTGCAGTGGCAGGAGGGGCAGAGGTTGAAGAGGGCAAGTGTGGATGGGGCTGAAATGAAGCAACAAATGTGAAGAAACTGTAAAAAGTTTTAAATATAGGACCAAATGTATGGTCCAGCCTAATGAATATGTATTTCCATGATAACTTGATTGGGTATATATCAGAACACTCAACCATAACTCTACACTCTGATTCTGATTCCCTCTCACTGGCACTGTTGCCTTCCTTCTAATAATGCTTATGTTGTACCTCACTTCACCACCTCTATTACCTTCACTAGCTCTTTCTTCCAATGGATATGACAGACAGTGATAGCTGTACTATACTTACCCTGCACTGGACAATCTAATGACTACATGCACTCTCAGGTTACAACTCTGATTATTACTAGTGTTATAGCAAGAATGCAGAGTTATCACCTACATCTCCAGAAAGTAAAATGGCAAGCTAGACTTTTGTCATTTTGACTCTCAAATAAGGGATGACTTCTGATGCACTCTTGCTGCTGATCTAAGAGGCTCTGAAGGCAGTAATAACACTAAATCTTATGCTTCACCTTCATATCCACTCTACTATAGGAAGAAACGGGAACATCTAAGTCAACAGTGCCTTACGATGTTTACAAGGAAAAGGAAGACTTTAGAATATTAAGAAGGAAACATCTGGTAGAAAGACTGAAAGTTCTTATTACAAGTTAGTCTGCGAAACATACAGCTCTTATCTGGTTCACAGGAGCAGTTCAGATCCCTCTCCAAAGAGATGCTGTTATCACCCACCAACTGAGGGTTAAATGGGAAAAATCTTAATATCCTAATAATAATTACGAAATTGCTGTTACATTTCAAAATAACCTGAAGTAAGATAGCTATCTGTCTAAAAATTAAGTTCTGGAAAGAAAAATGGAAGGGGCTCAAACAGAAGTATAGAGGGTCGTAAAGGTGCTAAGGTGGAGCAACAATAGTGTGGGAGGTTGGTGAGGGGAGGTGAAGAGGGAAACAGTGGCATGAAAGGAGGGTAGAGTGGAAGAAAAGTTGTAAGAAGGAATCCAAAACAATCAGTAAAGGATGTGGACACAGAATGCACTTGGAGAATTACATAACTAATGACAAGAGATGAGTTGTCAGTCATATACAGGAAATGGTATGAGAAATCTGGTACAATGTTAGAATAATAAGGGAAATGTACAGTAAATATATACTATACCTTATACTCCACAGGGCTTAGATCCTTGAACCAGTGGAAGGCATTGTGTGTGACAAACACCAAACATGTTATGACGAGTAAGACAATGCTGTATATAGTTATAAGTTTTTTCAATCCTTGTCGCACAAGGGAGAAGAAGAGCAGGCTGAGCTGCAGGAAAACAATTGATACTATCACAAAATTGATAGCTGAGGTATGAATGTTTTTGCTTATTCTTGATGGTCCATAAGCAAAGTAGATATTGTATTTATCCACTAGATGTTTGAAGACCATGTATAATGTACCTGTGAAAGATATGAATATATTAATTTGCAGAATACTAAATAAGAAATAAGACAAAGATTCCACGTGTAAAAAAAATAAATGGTTTAAGTGAAGGTGAAATAAAGTCAAAAACAGCTTAGCATTCCTATAAAAAAGAATCGTATTAGGAAATTCCTCTTTGAGGCATGATATGTAGGTAGAGTGACCTATGTCTGGAGAAATACTGAAGCAGTGATCAATATGCAAAGGTATAAGAAGTCAAATGACTCTACAGGGAATAGTGGTGTAAAACTGAACTTTGACCTAAACTTAAAGTACTCAAAACTAACCAAAATACCATTTGTAAGGACAGCTAAGCATTCCTGGTTTCTTTTAATGCCCACATAAAAAAAGGGTAATTTACCATTTGGAACTTATCTGTGCAGCATTATGTGTGGGTCAGAATGACCTAATTTTGGTGAGATGCTGAAGCACTGATAAATATGCACAGGCATATGAATTTACATGTTTCTACACTAACAATGGCTTAGAACTGAAACTTGACACAAACTTACAGTATGGATGCACACATGTACAATTATGGATACACTTGTGTGGTACAGCTTGGTGGGGTAAAGACACTGTGTGAGAAGAGTAAAAACTGCCAAACAAATGGTTAGTTCGACCCTGGCTACTAGGGTTGGCTAGGTGGGTGGGTGGGATGGCAATGTGGTGAAAGCTGGCAGATCCCACTCTTGGTTTGTCATCCCAAGATCATCGTATAAATTCATTACCCAGGTGATACATAACACATATAAGGGAATCTGATATCTTAGGCTGAGTTTTATAAAGTAAATGCAGAGGGATTGTTTGGATCTGTATTAGTTTCACCATATCTCTGAGCAGTGGAGATGGCTGATGGCTGTGTTGCAGCTGGGAAAAAGTTTTATAAGGTTTTAAACATCTAAAATGACTTGAATTGAATCAATCATTTCAGTGTCTAAGTTTACTTCTAAGCATGGCTGAGTAGTACAGCCCTATGGTTAAACCCATTAATGTTATATCTTATATTGTTCTCTTTGTAGACCATATTTTCAACTAATGTTTTCCATTACACATCTTCCAATAAATTCATGTGATACAAACAAAGAGGGTATAAAAAAATTGCATATGCATTTTTTCGTTATATCTAATAACCTGTCCAGCTCCTTTCATTCTGAATGACTGCCTCAAGTTGGTTAAGCATACTGATGTGGTGGTGGGCAAAGTGTGGTTTTTCCCAGAATGGTTCCCATAACACATGGGAGAGCTCCATGAACTCCTAGAGTGTCCTTTCCCATGCTGGCTCCCAGGTGTTGACCATGTTGGCCAGAGCTTTCTGTTGGGTTCATGTCAGCATCCTTGCTCCACTGTTCCAACATTTCAAGCAGGGCTTGTTCAGCAAACCAATGCTGAACAATGCTGGACTGATGCATAGGACTTCAGTCATGCACAATATACACCATGCCAGGAAGGAAAGGGTGGTCTCTCTCCCTCTATAAAGGAAGAAAAACTTCCTGAGGGAGCTCTATGTATCTGAGGGAGTTAAAACTGCCATCTTTTTGGACAATGTCCCCATACAGTGGAGATTTATCCACCCCTAAACTTTTAGAGTATGATGGCAAGACCTTGCCTTTTCATATATATTCTGCCTGTCAAACCTGTGACAGGAAAAAATGAAAAACCTGATGATGGCAACACCCTCAATACCTAAGATTATTATATAATGTACCAATGTTAAAGTTATCATACTTTCATCTTTTTTAAAGTTCAAATGTTTTTCAGGACAGTAATGGTGTAAATCTATCTAAAATCAATTATGAATAAATGAACTCACACCACCCTCCCATCCACCTACTTCTGGTGTGGGTGTGTGGGTGGGAAGAAGCAACAGAGTTTGACAGCTCTATGAGGTACATAATGTAATGCATCAAAGCTGGCTCTCCAGTTGGAAAATAGCCACCTGCTTGTGCACACCTGGGTCTCCAGTTGAAAAATAGCCACCTGCTTGTGCATATCAAAGCAGACTGTCTTCAAGTAGGTCAATATGTAAATATATAACTGAATTTGATATATCCTGGTGAGTAAAATGTCCATGTGTTCAATGTTAAGTAAACTGGGGGTGGTGGACATAAAACATGCACATCTTTTTTCATAGCTAGGAGAAAATTGGTAGATTAACAGGCATGCTGTGAGGCACACCATCCCAACTGCTGACAGGGAAACTGACATGGCAGCAGAGGCAAGTCCATTGACAAATTCAGTTGCCATCTGTGATGTTCTGCAACCAGAGGTGCATGAGCACACAGTGAAGTACCACCTCCACAAGGAAGATGTTCACCGCTGAATCCCTGTGGCCAAGGAGATCCTCACCAAGTGCAATGGGAAGGGGGGCTCGTACCTGCACACCAATACACCAAGGCAGGGGACAAGTTTTGGTCATGACTGATTTTCACAAAAAAAACTTTTTAAAGTGCATCTCTCACAAAACTTCAATAATGCAGATGAAACAAAACTCAGTAAGCTACATTCATTTTATCAGTCTCTTCATACTGTTTAGTGAAACATGAATTTATGCAAGAGGGTTCAGTATATCTATCTTCTACACCTCAAAATGAATATCACTATTGTCAATTTTTTTGTCACAGGTGTGACAAGCAAAACATACATGAAGAGTCGAGGTCTGGCCACCAGACTATAAATGTGTATGGAGTGGATAAGTATCCATTGCAAAGGGGATGTGGTCCATATAGAGGGCCACTCACTATAAAGCCCTCAAATATATGGAGCTCTTATGGGATTTATTTTTCCTTTCTTGAGGGAGCATGACCACCCCTTACATCCTAATCAGGAGTATCTCATGTATGGTTAGTGCCCTGTATAACAGGACAGGATCACTTGGAAGTGCTTTGCTGTACTAGGTCAGCTTGAACTGCTGGAATGGTTAAGCATGGGTGCTGATATGAACCCAAATATCTGAGCCAACATGGACAATAGCAAGAAGCCAGCACGAGAAAGGACAACCCAGTTTTTATATAAAACACAAATGCCTCTGTGAATTTTCATATCCTGTTTGTTTTTATCATATATGATTATATAGGAAGAACTGTACATGTGTATATATGTATATGTCTGTGTGTGCATATATATGTATATGATGAGATGTATAGGTATGTATATTTGCATGTGTGGATGTGCATGTATATACATGTGTATGTGTGTGGGTTGGGCCATTCTTTCGTCTGTTTCCTTGCGCTACCTCGCTAACGCGGGAGACAGCGACAAAGTAAAATAAAAAATAGGAAGAGCTGTAACGAAAAATAACAGTTAATGTGCAAATATGGTCTACAAAGATATATAAATCTAATGAGTTTAACCACAAGTCTATATTACCTAGCCATGCTTGTAAGTAAACTCAGACACTGACATAAGAAATTCAAGTCAAATAACAGTTAATGTGCAAATATGGTCTACAAAGATATATAAATCTAATGAGTTTAACCACAAGTCTATATTACCTAGCCATGCTTGTAAGAAAACTCAGACACTGACATAAGAAATTCAAGTCATAAGTTTTAAACCTTGTTACAAAGGTAAGAGCGAGCCTCTGTGTGCTGGTGTGTGTGACCACTATCTGTGGTTTCACAGGGAAAGAGTTTTACACTCATGTTGCCCTGTCCTCCTAACCTTGTATAGTTGTACCATGTCCTTACTCTTATACCTAGTTCTCATTCTACTGACTAGCCTCTAAGGGAGGGTGAACAGCTGGTGGACCGTGGACTGGCTGCTGCAACCAGGATTCGAACTTAGGTGGGTGTGATCCCAGGCAGCCCATGCATACATGATGGTTGGTAACGTAAGTGTGTGTGTGTGTGTGTGTGTGTGTGTGTGTGTGTGTGCAAAGGTGGGGGAAGCTGCAAAATGGCTATCATATATTGAAACTCATACAAATCCAAACTATATGCATTTACTTTATAAAACTCAACCAGATTTATCAGATTCCCTCATATGTAATATCATTAATGGCAGGTCTTATGTATGTACACTGCAGGAGGAAAGCTGCAAGCAGTGGGAAGTTTATATCAAGGTTGTAAGGCATATGTGAATAGGAAAAGAGGAAAGTGAATGGTTTCAAGTGAAGCAAGGGTGTGTGATGTCACTATGGTTGTTTAATTTGCTTATGAATGGGGTGGTGAAAGAGGTACAGGTGAGCCTTGGAGAGGGGCGAATATGCAGTCTACAGGGGATAAGAGGGCCTGAGAAGTGAGTCAGTTGTTTACTAATGGTATGGCAATGGTGGCAGATTTGAGTGGGAGAATGTGGGACAGATGAAGTTAAGAGTAAATAAGAATAAAAGGAAGGTTAAGAGGTTTAGCAAGAGATGGGTTAGTGGGGTGTGAATTTGAAGGGAGAAAACTTGGAAGATGTGAAGTGTTTTAGATACCTGGGAGAGGACATAGCAGCGAATGGAACCATGGAAGCATAAGGGAAATCACAGGGTGGGTGAGGGGGTGATGTTATGGAAGCACAGAAGAATGTGTGGAAAAAGGTAACGTTATCTGGAAAGGCAAAAATGGGTATGCATGAAGGTAAACTAGTCACAACGTTATCAAATGGATGTGAAGCATAGGGTATAGATAATGCTGGGTGAATGTGTTGGAAGTAAAATGTCTGAGGACAATTTGGCGTGAGATACTTTGAGTGAGTAAGTATGTGGCTGAACGAGAAGAAGAGCATGTGTTGAAATGGTAGGGACATATGGATAAAATTAGTGAAGAGAGGTTGACAAAGATATCATCTGACATAAGCAGAGGGGATAAGAAGATGGAAGACAAATTGGAGAAGGAAGGATGCAGTGAAAATGATTTCGAGTACTCCAGGTCTGAGCATGCAGGAGGGTGAAATGATTGCATACAATAGAGTGGATTGGAAAAATGAAATATACAAGGAGCAACGTGCCATCACCGGACTGAACCATAGGATATAAAGCAACCGGAGTAAACCATAGAAAGGTTTTTGGGGCCTGGCTTTGGATAAGGGGGATGTGGTTTTGGTGTATCAAATGTGTATTCCACATGACAGGTACAAAATGGATGTGAGCAAATTAGGCTTTTGTTTGTCTGTTCCTGGTGCTTCTTTGCTAATACAGGAAATGGTGAACAAGTTTGAAAGAAAAGAATAGAAGCACAGAAAGTGTGAAATCCCACCTGAAAACACAATACAGTGTGCAATGCCCTTAGGTATAGGGAAAGTGAAATCTCACCTAGAAAAATATAATAATCATCATATAACTATTATAAGAAGCACACATACTGCCAACCCAGGCCCTTCACATTTCACCCAATGACTTCCTACTCCAACAAAGGGAAACATGTAGTAATCTATATTTTAGTATTTCTTAGTAATATACGATACATATACTTTATGTAAGGCAAACTAGTTCTCAAATTCTTTTTTATAGAGTATAGAGGTTTGTAATTTCTGAGGAACAATGTAGTTCAGGAGAAAACCGTGGTTAAAGTGATTGCTCAGTGCAATGTGCGGACATTTATACACTGACTGCCAAAGGGAAGGATATGAATCAAAATATAATTCTGCCAGTGGGAGGGATATGAATCAAAAAGTAATTTGTTGTGATTACAAAATACATAATGGGTTGAAAACATCTTAAAATTTCCTGAAAAACTGAGCCAAGAAATAGCAAGAGGCCAAGAAAAACCACAAGAAGGTCAATCGGGCCTCACTGTGGATGTGGGGCTATGATCTCAGTGCATTACACTGTGAGGTAGAGACTGGATGTAAGCAAATGAGGCCATTTCTTCATCTTTTCCTAATGCTACCTTACCACAGCAGGAAACAGCACACAACAATGAAAAAATCACCTTTACAAGAAAAGAACAATTTTTTTTTTTCTTTTTTTTATACTTTGTCGCTGTCTCCCGCGTTTGCGAGGTAGCGCAAGGAAACAGACGAAAGAAATGGCCCAACCCCCCCCATACACATGTACATACACACGTCCACACACGCAAATATACATACCTACACAGCTTTCCATGGTTTACCCCGGACGCTTCACATGCCTTGATTCAATCCACTGACAGCACGTCAACCCCTGTATACCACATCGCTCCAATTCACTCTATTCCTTGCCCTCCTTTCACCCTCCTGCATGTTCAAGCCCCAATCACATAAAATCCTTTTCACTCCATCTTTCCACCTCCAATTTGGTCTCCCTCTTCTCCTCGTTCCCTCCACCTCCGACACATATATCCTCTTGGTCAATCTTTCCTCACTCATTCTCTCCATGTGCCCAAACCATTTCAAAACACCCTCTTCTGCTCTCTCAACCACGCTCTTTTTATTTCCACACATCTCTCTTACCCTTACGTTACTTACTCGATCAAACCACCTCACACCACACATTGTCCTCAAACATCTCATTTCCAGCACATCCATCCTCCTGCGCACAACTCTATCCATAGCCCACGCCTCGCAACCATACAACATTGTTGGAACTACTATTCCTTCAAACATACCCATTTTTGCTTTCCGGGATAATGTTCTCGACTTCCACACATTTTTCAAGGCTCCCAAAATTTTCGCCCCCTCCCCCACCCTATGATCCACTTCCGCTTCCATGGTTCCATCCGCTGACAGATCCACTCCCAGATATCTAAAACACTTCACTTCCTCCAGTTTTTCTCCATTCAAACTCACCTCCCAATTGACTTGACCCTCAACCCTACAGTACCTAATAACCTTGCTCTTATTCACATTTACTCTTAACTTTCTTCTTCCACACACTTTACCAAACTCCGTCACCAGCTTCTGCAGTTTCTCACATGAATCCGCCACCAGCGCTGTATCATCAGCGAACAACAACTGACTCACTTCCCAAGCTCTCTCATCCCCAACAGACTTCATACTTGCCCCTCTTTCCAAGACTCTTGCATTTACCTCCCTAACAACCCCATCCATAAACAAATTAAACAACCATGGAGACATCACACACCCCTGCCGCAAACCTACATTCACTGACAAGCAATCACTTTCCTCTCTTCCTAC
Organism: Panulirus ornatus; assembly: GCF_036320965.1. Lineage (NCBI taxonomy): Eukaryota > Metazoa > Arthropoda > Malacostraca > Decapoda > Palinuridae > Panulirus > Panulirus ornatus. The sequence continues at coordinate 92,231,366 of NC_092224.1, forward strand.
ACGTACAATTTATACACTGAAAATATCAATGAACCGTTTTTTTCAAAGGTCTTACATAACACTATTCGAGCTTGTATCATTATTCTCAAATGATACAAGAGTGAAATGTTGCAACTTAAGCCTTTTCTAACAGGGGACTTCTAGTATACAAATATTCAACTGTACTCTCTAAGTCATTTTCCATAAAGCGTGGTAATGCTGAATTCTCATCAAGCATATCAATAATGAGTATGGACAATTACATACCAAAAGGAGTTATCAGTGGACAGGAAACTGAATAAATTATGGTCATTGCGAAGATCAGCAGCATCCATGCATACTGTACACCAAATGGAAACTCATACAGGATAGCACGTCGCACACTGGCAGTCTCAGCTTCAGACCTACAAAAAATAAAAACAAGTTAATATTTATGAAAAATCATGAAGTAAGTGTATTTGAAAGTCATTACCCAGAGAGCATTTGTAATTACCTAATCATACTGTATGGCATGGAGTTTTACAATGAGGGGCCCTATCTCTTGATCTTTCTCAGTCATACATCTTTTTAAACCTATGTATGATGTCAACATCTACAATACCAATATTCAGTTTATTAGTTTCATCTACAATTCATGATAAAAAAAATCTTTTTCTAACAAGTTTCTTGGTTAATTTCATTTTATGCCTTTGTTTCTTCTATCTCTACATACTTCAAAGAATACATTCACTGGTGACATTATCAAACTGGTTCAAAAGGCTTGTGATCAAGTTGTAACCTAACCTACTTCTCTCTCTTCCATGGTGTAACTCAGCAGTAATTCAGCTCTGTCAATTCTGGCAATATCTTTGCTGCCCTTCTCTGAGGACTTTTTCCATTATATAAAATGTGAGAATTGTATTTGAGTTTTGGCCTCATGGATTACATGAACAGCATGCTGATAGTTTTTCATATGCCCATGTGCAGTTCCTTATTTGTACTACATGGAGTGGGAGTTAATACCTGTGAGGGCCCCATATCGTGATCATTCTCTATCACATTTTTTCAATAATATCACATTTTTTCCATAATAATCATGTCTTCATTAATTTCATACCATTCACAAACCACTCTTTCATTATAAAAGTACTTCTTTACTTTTCTTTAAACAAGTTTCTTGCTTCATTTCATGTGATGTCCTCTGATTGTTCTAGCCTTACATGTTTCATCTTTTAAAATTGTGTTCAGTATTTGCATCATCATTCTTTTTAAAAATTCAGAGGTTGTGATCATGCCACCCTTCACTCACTCTTCAGTCTTTCAAGGTGAGCTAATTTAAGGCCTCTAGCCTTTCTCTGTAACTTAGCTCTATACATTTGAGAAGCATATTCTAGTTTTGCTCTAAAGCACAATCTGAATTGCTTGCTTTGTACATCCTTAACCATTTCTTTTGCAATTCTAATATCTTTAGCAACCAGCTGGTCTCTGTAACGACTTTTTAAAAGGTGAGACCCTAACAAGTAAGGGAAAAAGTCCACTCCCACAGATTTCTCACATGCATATTCCTGCAGCTTACTTCCAAGTAGGTGATACTCATATTGAGGTCCATTTCACTAAGACCCATCATCATCAGTTTACAGCAACTCAATTCTTGACCTGTGGTTCAATCTGATGAACATGGACAGGTTCCCGAGTTCTGTGGAGCTGGATCCTCGGGCAGGATGGTGCAAGTGAATCGTAATGTATATCACAGTTTTTCCAAAACTTCTTGATTCAAAGAATTTCTGAAAATCACTTCAGTGCACTACACTTTGCACATTTACTGTTGCAAATAAGATTAATCATAATGGCCACAAGTGGGACTTACCTGGAAAGTCCTAGTCGCACAATGTACATGAACAACTCTGGAAACCGAATCAGCTCAAGAGATGTTCCAATGAATGCAGATGTGATGATATAATTCACAAAGAATGCACCATTGTCAGGAAGGAAGATGCATTCCCAGCGAAAAGTCTCATTTTTTGAATGCTGTTTAACTATCCATTCCATGAAACCTTTTGCACTGTAAAAGATATGATGAGTCACAAATATGACTGAAATTTATATTAAGAAATTTCATCTTGCATTAAATCAAGGTGGTGTAGACATCAAGCTATGACATTGTGGGAGATTAATAACATGATATGTGCTATGTTTATATGTCAATGTTTAAAGGCAGGTAGGATAAAGTGTTCAAACTAATTAGATATACATCTGCAAATACATCTTTAAATTTCTTCTATCTCTCACTACCTCTTCAGAATCCATTCTAATATAGCTTTATCTTCTATACAGCTTGATTGTATCTCCAAGCAACAATTTACTTGCTAATTTCACTGACTTACCTAGTGAGCCCAAGTGAAGGCAAAATAATGACCATGAAAAGAAGGAAGATGAAAGTCTTTCTCATGATTGAGTGATTCTCTGAAGAACGTGTCCAGTGAGACATAAACTGGTCTGAATATGACACCATAACAGGCATAAGTGCAGCCATTGTCCACAGGAGCAAGGTTGGTAAGAACTCAGAGAGAACTGGACTCTGTTGAAAAGAAAAAATCAAGAATAAAACAAAATGTAAACTTCAGAAAAAATCCATCAATCCAAATAAATTATCCATTCATCATTAAAATAAGAATGCAGCATCTTAGTTTATATACAGCAGCTGCTTCACAAATCTAAGGTCACTAGTATAATTATCTAGTCTGGTGGCCGCGGTAATTTCAAGTTCCCTCACGTAATTTTGTTCGGAATAAAGGTGCCAAACCATCAGTTGCTGGAAAATCAGTGGTGTACCTGTATATGCATCTGCATGGAACAACTGTGTTTACTTTGAAAGAAAAGTTATAAAATATTAAAAAACAGATAATATAAGATATGGATTTTATAACAAAAAGGATGAACTGATGGACAGGAGCTAAGCAGCTCTCTGTCTCAACACTGCAACCTAGTATGGGTATGAAAAATTATGTAACCACATCTCCTATCTCACGTATTCTTATCCATTCTATGTCATTTACATGTAAAAGAATTGTGCAGAATTAAAACTGTGAATACATTTTCTCACCATATTGTGGAGCTTTTCAGAGAGCAAAAAGATGTCCAGGCTGTTGATAATGACAGCAGGTGTAGTAAGAAAGAAAAGCACCACAAACAGCACTATATTGATAATGACTGCCTTCAGCCACCAATGACGATTTGTTACAGAGAGGTTAGCCCTGCAAAGTTAGGAAACAATATTTAGTACAGATACATTTTCTATTTAATACAAAAGCAACATAATGACTTTCTTTTACTAGCATTTGCCTATCTCACTTTCATTATGTAGCATCAGGAACAAATGAACAAAGCCTCATATGCACACATAAATCTTTGACACATATATCCTCTTTGTCAATCTTTCCTCACGCATTCTCTCCTTATGACCAAACCTTTTCAACACATGCTTTTCTGCTCTCTCAACCACACACTTTTTATTACCACACATCTCTCTTACCTTTTCATTACTTACTCGATCAAACCAACTTACACCACATATTGCCCTCAAACATTTCATTTCCAACACATTCACCCTCCTCTGCACAACCCTATCTATAGTCCATGCCTCACAACCACATAACATTGTCGGAACCACTATTCCTTCAAACATAACCATTTTTGCTCTCCGAGATAACGTTCCTGCCTTCCACACATTCTTCAATGCTCCGTATCAATTCTCTCATAACCTTTACCCCCTCCCCGACCCTGTGACTCACTTCCGCTTCCATGTTTCCATCCGCTGCCAAATCCACTCCCAGGTATCTAAAACACTTCACTTCCTCCAGTTTTTTCCATTCAAATTTACCTCCCAATCAACTTGTCCCTAAACCCTACTGAACCTAATAACCTTGCTCTTATTCAAATTTACTCTCAGCTTTCTTCTTTCACACACTTTACCAAACTCAGTCACCAACTTTTGCAGTTTCTCACCCAAATCAGCCACCAGTGCTGCATCATCAGCAAACAACTGACTCACTTCCCAAGCCCTCTCATCCACAACAGACTGCACACTTGCCCCTCTCTCCAAAGCTCATGCATTCACCTCCCTAACCACCCCATCCATAAATGAATTAAACAACCATGGAGACATCACGCACCCCTGCCGCAAACCGACATTCACTGGGAACCACTTTCCTCTCTTCCTACTCGCACACATGCTTACATCTTTGGTAAAAATTCTCACTGCTTCCAGCAAGTTACCTCCCACACCATATACTCTTAATACCTTCCACAGAGCATCTCTACCAACCCTGTCATATGCCTTCTCCAGATCCATAAATGTTACAAACAAATCCATTTTTTTTTCTTAGTATTTCTCACACGCATTCTTCAAAGCAAACACCTGATCCACACATCCACTACCACTTCTGAAACCACACTGCTCTTCCCCAATCTGATGCTCTGTGCATGTCTTTACCCTCTCAATCAATACCCTCCCATATAATTTTCCAGGAATACTCAACAAACTTATACCTCTGTAATTTGAGCACTCACCTTTATCCCCTCAGCCTTTATACAGTGGCACTATTCATGCATTCCACCAATCCTCAGGCACTTCACCATGACCCATACATACATTGAATATCCTCACCAACCAGTCAACAACACAGTTACCCCCTTTTCTAAAAACTCCACTGCAATACCATCCAAACCTTGCCAACTTTCATTTTCTGCAAAGCTTTCACTACCTCTCCTCTGTTTACCAAACCATTTCCCCTGACCCCCTCACTTCACACACCACCTCGACCAAAACACCCTATGTCTGCCACTCTATCATCTAACATATTCAACAAACCTTCAAATTACTCACTCCATCTCCTTTTCACTTCACCACTACTTGTTATTGTCTCCCCATCAGCCCCTTCACTGACGTTTCCATTTGATCTCTTGTCTTACGCTCTTTATTTACCTCCTTCCAAAACATCTTTTTATTCACCCTAAAATTTAATGATAATCTCTCACCCTAACTCTCATTTGCCCTCTATTTCAACTCTTGCACCTTTATCTTGACCTCCTGCCTCTTTCTTTTATAGAACTCCCGTCATTTGCACTACTTCCCTGCAAAAATCACCCAAATGCCTCTCTCTCCTCTTTCGCTAATACATTTTTTTTTTTTTTTTTTCATACTATCCGCCATTTCCCGCGACAGCGAGGTAGCGTTAAGAACAGAGGACTGGGCCTTCGAGGAAATATCCTCACCTGGCCCTCTTCTCTGTTCCTTCTTTTGGAAAATTAAAAGTCATGCCAAGCTGCTTGCTCCTTCCTAGTGAGCTTCTTGGGGAATTCTTTGCGCTCCAGGGAACTTTTTATCTGCAGTCTAATGAAGACAGCAGCTTTGAACTTTGCCTCAGACAGCTAATACATATATACATATATTATTATCCTTGGGGATAGGGGAGAAATACTTTCTACACATTCCCTGCATGTCGTAAAAGACGACTAAAAGGGGAGGGAGTGGGGCTGGAAATCCTACTCTCCAATTTTTACTTTTCAAAAAGAAGGAACAGTGAAGGGGGCCAAGTGAGAATTTACCCTCTTAGGTCCTATCCCTGGGGATAGGGGATTAAGAATACTTCCCACGTATTCCCTGCGTGTCGTAGAAGGCGACTAAAAGGGGAGGGAGCGGGGGGCTGGAAATCCTCCCCTCTCGTTTTTTTTTTTCATTTTCCAAAAGAAGGAACAGAGGGGGCCAGGTGAGGATATTCCAAAAAAGGCCCAGTCCTCTGTTCTTAACGCTACCTCGCTAACGCGGGAAATGGCGAATAGTTTAAAAGAAAAAGAAAAAAAAAAAAAAAGAAAGGTCCTAATGCTACCTCACTAATGTGGGAAATGGCGAATAAGTATATAAAATAAAAATATATGTTTATGTATGTGTATGAGCGTGTATGTACATATGTGTGCATATGAGTGGACAGGTCTTTCTTCATCTGTTTTCTGGTGCTACTTCACTGACGTGGGAAACAGCAATCAAGTATAATAAATAAATATATAATAACCGTACTAAACCAAAGATCAACATCCAAGGTTTAGTGGCACAATTAATCATGTGTTTTCCTCCAACACCTCAGGTTTCAGAATCTGAAGGCTTATAGAACTACAGGGGTTAAGACAAGTGAAGGAGCTGTCTTAAATTATGGGAACTTGTTTTTGACCCAAATTTTCCCAATGCACTTTATAAGGCTTCACAAATCCCTCACACTATTGCGCTAATATAAAGTCACACTCTTTTCCTACAGTATCTATTTCTTCAAAACACCAGCAACTGCCTACCCTTCAATTCCCTCCTGAAAATTTTGTACACAGATTGGCAATCACTTATAGTGGCCTTACCAGTAGATATCTTCTGGTGCTGGTGCAACTCTAATGATCCAATTATGTGGCTTTAAGTCACATGAGACTGAGGAAGTGGGAGTGTTCTTCAGACAGCTGCACCTAGTTTTATGATCACCCATAACTTTTTTTGCATTTTCAATTGTGTCAAAGGTCACATATGCTACACCAGTAGGCCTCTGCAGGGCTTTAATTTTCTCCTCTTCAACTTCATTGGACAAACGGGCTTCTTCTTCAGTGTAGTATTCAATGGCATCCACCTGAATAACAGAAAAAAAAAATTCATTTTATTCATTTCAAAGATGCATCAAAATCTACAGTAAGAAATGAACTGTCTAAAGCTTAATGGAAAACAATACTAAGCTTACACAGGGATGGTTAAATGTTAAATAAGGTGTTAGAAATGTGAGATGCATTCATAATGCAGTGATCTGTGACTGCCTGCAGTTGGTCTGCACTTTGAGAATACATGTAGAATTTCCTGATACTTGATATTCTATGCATCTGTTACTGAGTCATTTTCTCAAAGTCAACACTGATACACACATACAATATGTGAAAACAATAAAATTTTATGTGAAGAACTCAGCTTAAGGTTTTCCAAACAAAATTTTGAAAAGCATGCATTCACTCTCATAGTCTATTCATTCTTCTTTGAATGTTCCTTTCTCTCTTTCTCATTTAAATATGCAATACAGAGTGTACTGGGTTATGTAGATGAATGGGTGGGGGAGACAGTTGAGGAGGGAATAAAAGTACATAGGAGGCTCTGGGTGAGAATGATAAAATTATAAGAAAATGAGATATGAGGATCAGCAGGCATGAGCACTTGAAATACATATATTTTGAATACAGAAAGGATATATCATAAGACTAAAAGCCCTAATGAAAAAAATGAGAAGGATAAAGGAAGGCAAATTTAGATGAAGTTCAGTTAAAGTGAAGTTAATGTGAAACTAATTCGGGGAAATGGTATTAAGTCAGGAATCAAGTATTGTGGAGGCTGAGATAGTTAAATTATTGAGGTTGTCTCAGAGGTGTGCAACACTCAGCAGATTTAGTAGATTTCAGGAAAAGTAAGGAAAAGCATGATAGAATATATATTTGAGGATGTTGATTAAGAAAAAAAGTTTTGATGAAAGAAACTTTTCCAGGAAATGATGAACGCAGTAAACAAGGCTTAGGGAATAAAGTACCGAACAAAAGAACAATTAAAGTGATGAATATCAACAGGAAAGTAAACGAAGATCTCGAGAAAGGAAAGAAAGAGGTAAATAAATAACACCGTATAACACAATATTTGTTCCTGGGTAGTAAGTGTTATTTCTAATTGCTTATGCATAAAAAGTAGAGAAAAAGGCTATTCTTCCCTTCAAACTTTGCTTTTGTGACCGAGAGTGAAATTTTGAAATTCACCTATTTCCAACAGGACAACAGGCAAATTTGCATATACTTATTCACACAAAGTCAGGAAAACAATATATGAATCAAAGATTAAAATTAACATGTATTTACACTAATGTTAAGTAAAAGTGATCACAAAAGATTTGAAGTGAGTAGTTTTTCGAGATTTACGACTGTACAGTAAATCACTTCCAGGAATCAGACTCCAAATATAATCTCCCATCATGTTCTCGTTATATGTTCCTTGGTAGCGGCGTTCCAAGTCTGGTATATCCTAGTGGAAGCAAACGCCTTGCATCTCCGAATATGCTCCCATATTGTTGAATTCATCAAGATAATCATCAAGGATATGGACTTTGAGGGACATCCTGCAGCCCACTTTGCATTCTTCTTCACCATAGTCTCTACCAGCTCCACATAGTTTACAGCCTTGTGATCACCCAGGAATTCTTGAACCACTATGACAAAGTCATGCCAAGCTGCTTGCTCCTTCCTAGTGAGCTTCTTGGGGAATTCCTTGCGCTCCAGGGAACTTTTTATCTGCAGTCTAATGAAGACAGCAGCTTTGAACTTTGCCTCAGACAGCTTAGGGAAGAAGTCTTGAAGATACTTGAAGGCTACAGACTCCATGTCTAGAGCTGTGAAAAATTGCTTCATGAGGCCTAATTTTACGTGCAGTGGTGGCATCTATGTCTTCCAGGGGTCCATCAGTGTCTCCTACTTGACATTATTCATCCCCACAGAGAATTCAGTCCGCTGTGGCCAGTCCCACCTGTGGCAGTGCACTGCAGTGTCCTTGCTGTCCCAAAGGCAAAGACAGCAGGAAACTTGGTAAAACTGCCTTGGAGACCCATCAGGAATGCCATCATTTTGAAGTCTCTGATGACCTACCAGTTGTATTCATCATACTTCCAGGCATGTAGCAAGATCTTGACACTGACATTGTTGTATTCTTTGAGGTGCACTATGTGAGCCAGGGGAAGAAATGGGTACTTGTTCAAGTTATGAAGCAGCATGGCTTTGAGGCTCCATGATAAGCTGTCAATAAAGAGGCAGCACTCTCTCAGGTTCCAGGTGATTCCAATTACCTCAAACAGACTGCTTACATTGTGGCAGAAGCAGAGCCCATCTTGACAGGTGAAGAAGCTGGAAAAACCAAGGTGATGCTTCTCTGATCTTTGATTTGCACATATTGTTCTAACAAGTTCCACTGCTTGCGCCTTGACATCAAAACCTCGGCATTGGACTTTATGAGACCAGGGTCTCTGATCAAGTTGTTGAGGTCTTTTTGATTGGAGTAGTATGGGTTTCTCTCCTCAGCTGCAACTCTGAAATTGTGATCTGGGTTGACAACATCCTCCCCCTCTCACTAATACTTACATTACTGGAAATTTCTAGAAAGTTCTATATCAGCTACCCAGCAATTAATCTACCTGAAATGTTCCAAAAAATAGGTAAATTTATACATATCACTGTCCTGATCACAAAAGTAAAGTTTCAAGGGAATAATAGTAATTCTCTATACTTTTTAGAGATAATCAATTATGAAATAACACTTATTATCCAGGAAAAAAAAGTAAAAATTTGTTATACAGTGTAATAAAGTGAGATTTATGTGAGAAATAAAGATCCTAAAAAAGTCTTAGAAACTTCTTGTGACAAAGAATGATGCTTGGGGGAAACCCATCTTACTATATATTTGATGCCCATTCCCTCTGGGAATTCCCTTAAGGGGTTGGCCATGCAAAAGAGCCTCTGTAACTGGTGAACTCCCCTGCCACTTCGTAGTCTTTAGTGCATCACCCTTAACAGGCTAGTTGCAGAAGGCAGCTCTAGTGCAGTATCTCCAGACACTCCTACCTAATGTATCCACCGACTACTTCTACCTAATGCTCCTGTTAAATGTTCCTACCTACTACTTCTAACTACTCCTAACATTTTGTAAAAATGCTGGGCAACTGCTCACCATAGAAAAATCTAGTTACAAAGAAAGAGTTGTGTGATTTAAGTGTTGTCAAATGTTATGTGGAACATGGAGAGATTGTCTGTGGACAGTGCCAATCCATGTGTGGGTGAAGAAGAAAGACAGAAAGACAACTACTTAGGTCAGAGGAATGCCACTTAGCAATCACTGAAGTGCTGGCTTGCTACACAGCCATCACAAACCCTTACAATACCCAAGTAGGTAGTTCCACAAATATACCTCCTAATCCTTTAAAGGGCTATTTGATAAAGATAGTAAAAGCTGTACATGTACAGTTGAATAGGTATAGAGGTAAGGAGAGTAGAATTTGTAAAGAGGAGAGGATGAAATTATAGAGGAGCTGAGAGCCAAAACATTCCTAAGCAAAGGACAATACTGGAACGGGTGAGAAACAGAGATGAAACTGCTGCTGGGCGATTTGGAAATAATCTGTGGAAACATGAAAAACTGGCAATTTGCTACATGAATTCATGAAGGCAGTACAATGATTGTTTCACTACATAAATATTAACGAAATAAGAGTAACTTAATATGACTGGCTAGGTGTATGGAGAACATAACTAACTTTGCCAACATGACTGGGGAAAAGTTTTGGAAGAACAAAGTGGATTTTAGAAGGCATGCTGGTGTATATACCATTTATGATTTCAGCAGAAACTCATGCTTCACAGAGGTCCATCCTGTCCCTGCTACTGAGTACAACAGTCTTAGGCTGAAGGAGCACCTGGGAAAGGGGCCCTGGGTAACACCATAATCCTATCTTAATAAATTCAACTGCAACCCCATATACTTTAGTCATTTGGCCACTTTCATCAAATGCTAGGTTTTCATCACCTTTCCTCATTACACCAAAAAATTTGTCAGTTCACACTGACAGCCACATCCAAAACACCCCATCCTGCCACCCTATCATCAAACACATTCAAGAATCATTAAAAAACTTCTATTCCTTATTGATTAATTCATTCCTTTTACCACTTCCCCACTGATGCTCCCATTAGTTTTCTTGTTCTCCTTACAAAACTATCCTCCTTCCAAAGCATGGGGCTAGTGGAGAAAGAATACTGCCTATGTATTCCCTGCGTGTTGCAGAAGGCAACTAAAAGGGGTGGAAGAGGAGGGCTGGAAATCATCCCCTCCAGTTTTACTTTTCCAAAATAAGAAACAGAAAAGGCAGCCAAGTGAGGACATTTTCCCTCAAAGTTTTAGTCGTCCGTTACTTATGCTACCCTGCTGTACTTCCTGTATGTCATAGAAGGCAACCAAAGAGGGTGGGAGCAGGGGGATGGAAACCTGCCCTTCTTGTATTTCAATTTCCAAAGAGGAAACAGAAGAGGGAGCCAGGCTGGGAGTGCTCATCCTTTTTGAATGCTTAGGCTGGGGTGTCTAAATGTATGTGGATGTAACCTAAATGAGAAGAAAGGAGAGAAAGGTCATATGTATAAGGAAAGAAACCTGGATGTTCTGGATGTGAATGAAACAAAGCTCAAGGATAAAGGGGAAGAATGGCTTGGAAATTTCTTTAGGAGTAAAGTCAGAGGTTGGTACGAGGACAAGAGATAAAGCAGGAGTAGCAGTACTCCTGAAGCAGGAACTGTAGGAGTGTGAGAGAATGTATTTTTTTTTTTTTTTATTATTATACTTTGTCGCTGTCTCCCGCGTTTGCGAGGTAGCGCAAGGAAACAGACGAAAGAAATGGCCCAACCCCCCCCATACACATGTATATACATACGTCCACACATGCAAATATACATACCTACACAGCTTTCCATGGTTTACCCCAGACGCTTCACATGCCTTGATTCAATCCACTGACAGCACGTCAACCCCGGTATACCACATCGCTCCAATTCACTCTATTCCTTGCCCTCCTTTCACCCTCCTGCATGTTCAGGCCCCGATCACACAAAATCTTTTTCACTCCATCTTTCCACCTCCAATTTGGTCTCCCTCTTCTCCTCGTTCCCTCCACCTCCGACACATATATCCTCTTGGTCAATCTTTCCTCACTCATTCTCTCCATGTGCCCAAACCACTTCAAAACACCCTCTTCTGCTCTCTCAACCACGCTCTTTTTATTTCCACACATCTCTCTTACCCTTACGTTACTCACTCGATCAAACCACCTCACACCACACATTGTCCTCAAACATCTCATTTCCAGCACATCCATCCTCCTGCGCACAACTCTATCCATAGCCCACGCCTCGCAACCATACAACATTGTTGGAACCACTATTCCTTCAAACATACCCATTTTTGCTTTCCGAGATAATGTTCTTGACTTCCACACATTCTTCAAGGCCCCTAGAATTTTCGCCCCCTCCCCCACCCTATGATCCACTTCCGCTTCCATGGTTCCATCCGCTGCCAGATCCACTCCCAGATATCTAAAACACTTCACTTCCTCCAGTTTTTCTCCATTCAAACTCACCTCCCAATTGACTTGACCCTCAACCCTACTGTACCTAATAACCTTGCTCTTATTCACATTTACTCTTATCTTTCTTCTTCCACACACTTTACCAAACTCAGTCACCAGCTTCTGCAGTTTCTCACATGAATCAGCCACCAGCGCTGTATCATCAGCGAACAACAACTGACTCACTTCCCAAGCTCTCTCATCCCCAACAGACTTCATACTTGCCCCTCTTTCCAAAACTCTTGCATTTACCTCCCTAACAACCCCATCCATAAACAAATTAAACAACCATGGAGACATCACACACCCCTGCCGCAAACCTACATTTACCGAGAACCAATCACTCTCCTCTCTTCCTACACGTACACATGCCTTACATCCTCGATAAAAACTTTTCACTGCTTCTAACAACTTGCCTCCCACACCATATATTCTTAATACCTTCCACAGAGCATCTCTATCAACTCTATCATATGCCTTCTCCAGATCCATAAATGCTACATACAAATCCATTTGCTTTTCTAAGTATTTCTCACATACATTCTTGAAAGCAAACACCTGATCCACACATCCTCTACCACTTCTGAAACCACACTGCTCTTCCTCAATCTGATGCTCTGTACATGCCTTCACCCTCTCAATCAATACCCTCCCATATAATTTGCCAGGAATACTCAACAAACTTATACCTCTGTAATTTGAGCACTCACTCTTATCCCCTTTGCCTTTGTACAATGGCACTATGCACGCATTCCGCCAATCCTCAGGCACCTCACCATGAGTCATACATACATTAAATAACCTTACCAACCAGACAACAATACAGTCACCCCCTTTTTTAATAAATTCCACTGCAATACCATCCAAACCTGCTGCCTTGCCGGCTTTCATCTTCCGCAAAGCTTTTACTACCTCTTCTCTGTTTACCAAATCATTTTCCCTAACCCTCTCACTTTGCACACCACCTCGACCAAAACACCCTATATCTGCCACTCTATCATCAAACACATTCAACAAACCTTCAAAATACTCACTCCATCTCCTTCTCACATCACCACTACTTGTTATCACCTCCCCATTTGTGCCCTTCACTGAAGTTCCCATTTGCTCCCTTGTCTTAGGCACTTTATTTACCTCCTTCCAGAACATCTTTTTATTCTCCCTAAAATTTAATGATACTCTCTCACCCCAACTCTCATTTGCCCTTTTTTTCACCTCTTGCACCTTTCTCTTGACCTCCTGTCTCTTTCTTTTATACATCTCCCACTCAATTGCATTTTTTCCCTGCAAAAATCGTCCAAATGCCTCTCTCTTCTCTTTCACTAATACTCTTACTTCTTCATCCCACCACTCACTACCCTTTCTAATCAACCCACCTCCCACTCTTCTCATGCCACAAGCATCTTTTGCGCAATCCATCACTGATTCCCTAAATACATCCCATTCCTCCCCCACTCCCCTTACTTCCATTGTTCTCACCTTTTTCCATTCTGTACTCAGTCTCTCCTGGAGAGAATGTAAGGATGTAAATTCTACATCAAAGTTGGTAAAAGTAAAAGTGGATAGCAAGATATGGGTGATTATTTGTGCTTATGCATCTGGCCATGAGAAGACAGATAATGAGAGGCATATGTTTTGGGAGTAGCTGACTGTGTGTCAGCAGTTTTGATGTAAGAAACTGAGTGTTAGTGATGGGTAATTTAAAAGTGAAGGTAAGCAATGTGGCAACTAAGGGTATAATTGATACACAAGAGGGAAATAGCGAGCAGCTAATGGTCTTAGTGTGCTAAAAAAGGACTGGTAATTGAGAAAACCTGGTTTAAATTGAAGGTTTGTTGAATGTGTTTGATGATAGAGTGGCAGATATAGGGTGTTTTGGTCGAGGTGGTGTGCAAAGTGCGAGGGTTAGGGAAAATGATTTGGTAGACAGAGAAGAGGTAGTAAAAGCTTTGCGGAAGATGAAAGCCGGCAAGGCAGCAGGTTTGGATGATATTGCAGTGGAATTTATTAAAAAAGGGGGTGACTGTATTGTTGACTGGTTGGTAAGGTTATTTAATGTATGTAGGACTCATGGTGAAGTGCCTGAGGATTGGCGGAATGCATGCATAGTGCCATTGTACAAAGGCAAAGGGGATAAGAGTGAGTGCTCAAATTACAGAGGTATAAGTTTGTTGAGTATTCCTGGCAAATTATATGGGAGGGTATTGATTGAGAGGGTGAAGGCATGTACAGAGCATCAGATTGGGGAAGAGCAGTGTGGTTTCAGAAGTGGTAGAGGATGTGTGGATCAGGTGTTTGCTTTCAAGAATGTATGTGAGAAATACTTAGAAAAGCAAATGGATTTGTATGTAGCATTTATGGATCTGGAGAAGGCATATGATAGAGTTGATAGAGATGCTCTGTGGAAGGTATTAAGAATATATGGTGTGGGAGGCAAGTTGTTAGAAGCAGTGAAAAGTTTTTATCGAGGATGTAAGGCATGTGTACGTGTAGGAAGAGAGGAAAGTGATTGGTTCTCAGTGAATGTAGGTTTGCGGCAGGGGTGTGTGATGTCTCCATGGTTGTTTAATTTGTTTATGGATGGGGTTGTTAGGGAGGTAAATGCAAGAGTTTTGGAAAGAGGGGCAAGTATGAAGTCTGTTGGGGATGAGAGAGCTTGGGAAGTGAGTCAGTTGTTGTTCGCTGATGATACAGCGCTGGTGGCTGATTCATGTGAGAAACTACAGAAGCTGGTGACTGAGTTTGGTAAAGTGTGTGAAAGAAGAAATCTAAGAGTAAATGTGAATAAGAGCAAGGTTATTAGGTACAGTAGGGTTGAGGGTCAAGTCAACTGGGAGGTGAGTTTGAATGGAGAAAAACTGGAGGAAGTGAAGTGTTTTAGATATCTGGGAGTGGATCTGGCAGCGGATGGAACCATGGAAGCGGAAGTGGATCATAGGGTGGGGGAGGGGGCGAAAATTCTGGGAGCCTTGAAGAATGTGTGGAAGTCGAGAACATTATCTTGGAGGGCAAAAATGGGTATGTTTGAAGGAATAGTGGTTCCAACAATGTTGTATGGTTGCGAGGCGTGGACTATGGATAGAGTTGTGCGCAGGAGGATGGATGTGCTGGAAATGAGATGTTTGAGGACAATGTGTGGTGTGAGGTGGTTTGATCGAGTGAGTAACGTAAGGGTAAGAGAGATGTGTGGAAATAAAAAGAGCGTGGTTGAGAGAGCAGAGGAGGGTGTTTTGAAATGGTTTGGTCACATGGAGAGAATGAGTGAGGAAAGATTGACCAAGAGGATATATGTGTCAGAGGTGGAGGGAACGAGGAGAAGAGGGAGACCAAATTGGAGGTGGAAAGATGGAGTGAAAAAGATTTTGTGTGATCGGGGCCTGAACATGCAGGAGGGTGAAAGGAGGGCAAGGAATAGAGTGAGTTGGAGCGATGTGGTATACCGGGGTTGACGTGCTGTCAGTGGATTGAATCAGGGCATGTGAAGCGTCTGGGGTAAACCATGGAAAGCTGTGTAGGTATGTATATTTGTGTGTGTGGACGTATGTATATACATGTGTATGGGGGTGGGTTGGGCCATTTCTTTCGTCTGTTTCCTTGCGCTACCTCGCAAACGCGGGAGACAGTGGCAAAAAAAAAAAAAAAAAAAAAAAAAAAAAAAAAATCATATGTGAGTAGGAGAAATGTCAGCAGGCTTTCCTAGATTACATATTAATTCATTGGCATGTAAGAGAGATTTCTAGATGTAAATGTGCTGAGAGAGGCAGCTGGTGGGACATCTGGTTACTACCTTACAGAGATGAGGGCAAGAATTTGTCCAGGTTTTTAAAAAGAGGAAGCTATGTCAGAGAGATGAGTTAAGAAAGTAAGTGAGGTTGGAAAAGAGAACCAAGAAAGACTGAGTGTACACTGGCAAAATGTGAGAATATATGAAGCAAGGGGAATGGGTGTGGAATGGGAGGTATCCAGGGAAGCAGTGCAGGAATATGCAAGAGATGCATGTGGCATGCAAAAATTGGGAGGTGGGCAGATTAGAAAGGTTAGAGAGTGGTGGAATGAAGAAATAAAGTTGTTAGTGAAAGAGAAAAGAGAGGCATTTGGGAGGTACTTACAGGGAAGAAATACAAATGATTGGGGGATGTATAAGAGAAAGCAGCAGGAGGTTAAGAGGAATGTGCAAGGGTTTAAAAAGAAGGCAAATGAGATGAGGTGAGTGAGTATCAGTAAATATTAGGAAAAATAAGATTTCCAAGGAGGTAATTAATGTACAGAAAACTAGAGAACAAATAGGAACATCAATGGAGGGCACAAAAGGGAAGTGATAACAGGTAGTGATGAAGTGAGGAGACAGAGTGTTTTGAGGATAGAGAGGCAGATGTTGGGAGTTTAGGCTGGGGTGGTATGTGAAGTAAGAGAATCATGGAGAGTGGTTTCATGAAGAGAGAAGAGGTGGTGAAAGCCTTGCATAAGATAAGATGTGGCAAGTGGCCTAAAGTGGATGGTAATGCTGCTGAATTTATCAAGAAAGGGGGTTTCTGTGTTGCTGATTGGCTGATTGCATGTTTAGTGTCACTGTATGAAGATATGGGGGATAAAGGTGAGTGTTCACCCCAGAGAAGTATAAGTTTGTTGAGTTTACCTGGTAAGCTGTTTGGGAGGGTATTCATTAAGAGGGTGAAGGCAACAGAGATTATCAGACTGGGGAGGAGTATGATTCTAGAAGTGGTAGAGGATGTGTGGCTCAGGTGTCTGCTTTAAGATATATGTATGAGAAATACTTAGAGAAGCAGATGGCTTTGTATGTGGTATTCATGGACCTGGAGAAGGCATATGATTTGGTTGATAGAGATGCCTTGTGGAAAGTCTTGAGAATATATGGGGTGGGAAGAAAGCTGCCTAAAGTAGTTTGAAGATTTTATCTAGGGTGTAAGGCATGTGTACCAGTATGAAGAGAGCAGAATGAATCATTCCATGTAAAGGATGGTCTGTGGCAGGGGCATGCGATGTCATCATGGTTGTTTAAATTGTTCATAGATGGGGTGGTGAGGGAGGTAAATGTGAGAGTCTTGGAGAGAGGGGCGAGTATGCAGCCTGTTGGGGATGCTGAAGACGTGTACACATACACTTAAGCCTCCTAGTTTACTGTTCAAGATGTTGCTGGAAAAAGACCAAATGCCAAGGAAGTGGAAAATGGCAAATGTCATACCTTCTACAAGAAAGGAGACTGGGAAGAAGTGATGAGATACAAACGGGTCTCTCTGATGAGTGTGGTTTGTAATGTACTAGAAAGATAATCTTAAAAGTAAATGGGTGACTTTCTGTAAAGGACAAATTACCTAATGAGAGATAACATGGTTTTATGGAAAGGTCAAGTGTAATGAACCTCTTAGATTTCTCCAAGAGAGTGGGCTCAGTAGTGGACAAAAGAGGAGGCCGAAAAGATTATTTGTACGTGGACTGCCAAAAAACATTTGACAGTGTACAGCAAGGGAGGCTGATTAAGAAGCTAGTATAAGTGGAAGACTCCTTTGATGGTTAGAAGATAATCTTAGTGGAAAGGAACAAAAAACATATTTGAGAAGCCTTCTCAGAATGGGTTGAGGTTATCAGTAGAGTTCTACAGGATTCCGTTCCAGGACCTTTACTCTTCTTGAATAATGAAAATGACTGCCAGATGGTATTTATTTGTTATCTATTATACTTTGTCACTGTCTCCCACGTTAGTGAGGTAGTGCAAGGAAACAGACGAAAGAATGGCCCAACCCACCCACATACACATGCATATACATACACGTCCACACAAGCACATATACATACCTATACATTTCAATGTATACATATATATACATACACAGACCTATACATTTTTACACATGTACACAATTCATACTTGCTGCCTTCATTCATTCCCGTTGCCACCCTACCACATATGAGATGACCACCCCCTCCCCCCTGGTATGGACTCATCTAAATAATAAATTTGTAGATAATGCAAAGGTCATGACAAAAATGGAAAATGATGAATGCATCAGGTTACAAGGGGACCTTGACAGACTCCTAAGTTGGTATGAAGCATGGCTGATCACGTTCAACTTAAGCAATTGTGGAGTTATGACAATCCATCACAACAGAAGAAGGACTAAATATGAATATCATCCACCAAGAAATATGCTGCAGGAATTTGTGTGTGAGAAAGACTTGGGAGTGGACACTGTCCCAAACCTGATGTCAGAGTCCTATCTCAGGAGCAATTATCAGAACTGGACTCGACATCAATTTTGAGAATAACATTCAGTAATCTGTTTATATCATACATAAGGCCAAAACTACAATATAATTCTTAAGTTTGATCATTGCACCTAAAAAAGCAGAAAGAGCTGACAGAGTTAAGGAGACCATCCGACAGATACTAAATATCAGAATTGGACTTATAATCAATTTTTAAGATAATATTCAGCAATCTGTTCACATCAAACATAAGGCCAAAACTAAAATATATTCCTCAAGTTTGATCACCACATCTAAGAAACCACAAAGACCTAACACAGAAGGTCCAAAGGAGAGCAACAAATGTGGTACAAAAATTAAGAGAGCTGACTTACAAGTACAGGCTAGAAGACTTAAAAATGCCCATTGCAGAAGAGAAAAAAGTGAGGGGTGACCTAATCAGTCTTTAAGTTTTTCGACCAGACTGATGGTGTTGACAGTGATCAATCCTTTGAAAGATGTAAGACAAAAAAACTAAAGAACACAAAAATTTAGGCATGAAAATTGTTAAAATGCGAGGAAGTACTTTCATAGTGTATGAGTGGTGGATGGAGATAAAATTCATGAAGAAATGGTTAATGCACACAGATAAATTAAAGTGTTGTATGATACTAGAGGATGGTCAAGAGATGGGGCCCTATGAGTGTAAGAACCTTCCCCAAGCGCACTTCAAATAAGTAATGACACACAGAGCTATTCATCATGCAGATGAAGAAAGAAGGGTGAGCTGTCAATGGCCACATTAGTTTCTAAATCAGCTGGGTGATACTGACAATGAACAGTTCTTCAAGAAAATCAGCAACATAGCAACCAGAGGCCATGACAAAAAGCTGGGGAAAAAATAAGAAGTACTGATTTAGTGCTACAGTGGTGGATAACTGGAACAGACTAATCTATGAGACAGTAGATGATGGCAGCTTACAAAGGTTACAAAGGCCCCACAAGTGTACACTTAAGTAATTAAATTCAAGAGATGGGGCCACAAGAGTGTAAAATTCCTCACGTACAGTTCAAATAAGTTACTATAAATTGGAGGTGGAAAGATGGAGTGAAAAAGATTTTGTGTGATCGGGGCCTGAACATGCAGGAGGGTGAAAGGAGGGCAAGGAATAGAGTGAATTGGAGAGATGTGCTATACCGGGGTTGACGTGCTGTCAGTGGATTGAATCAGGGCATGTGAAGCGTCTGGGGTAAACCATGGAAAGCTGTGTAGGTATGTATATTTGCGTGTGTGGACGTATGTATATACATGTGTATGGGGGGGGGGTTGGGCCATTTCTTTCGTCTGTTTCCTTGCGCTACCTCGCAAACGCGGGAGACAGCGACAAAGTATAATAAAATATAAATAGGGAATTACAATACTACGTAAACTTATTTACCCTAATGAATATGCAGCCTTCCATTCATCTCTCACCCCAATAAATCAATCAGGCTTATTCACATCACTAACTCTTCATAACTATTTCCTAGATCTGTGATTCTGTTAAATCTGTGTGATGTAAAGAGTAACATACGTCTACCAAATAACTGTACACAAACTCATGCATCAAACTTACCGTTGGACAACCAAATATGTCACAGCAGCCACAGATAACTCCACAATTATATGGTCTTATATCCAGCCGCCTGTTTGTCTCTTTCAGGTAAGCCTCACAGTACAGCTTTGCATTACGGGCAACCTCCCTACAAAAAGAAGATAAATAATTCCAGTAGATAAAGCTTACTTCTGTTAATCAATTTTACATCAAGTTTAGTTAAGGTCTCCTCAGCAAGATGTGAGCATATCAGGGATCTTGATAACGACAAAGACCAATCCAGGGAATTCATTAGCAAACAATACACCATTTCTTGCTATACAAAACAAATGTGCACTTGAAAAGTTGTTCTTATGGTGAAATTTCACATCACACATTTTGTCCCATAGACTCCTATCTTATATTTGGAGATGTATTACTACTGACTACATGTTGGCCCTAAGATAAAGCAGTAACACATGAAAGAACATCTTTGTAAACATACCTAATATACATGTGATAATATTGTATCATGATAAAATCATCTTTATCCTTTCTTTTAAATACAATTGCTTCTGTCTTCGTGAGACAGCATGAAGAACATACAAATAATGGCATTATCTGCACACATCCACTTTCTACCTGTCATGTATAGTGGATTAAAACACCTTAACCACTTCATGGTCCCTGAGCCAGCCAAACTGACAGTACATCACCCCCAAAATACAAGAAAGATGTAATTCCTTTGTATCCTATGCCTTCTGAATGTTTAGGTCCTGATATCCCAAAGTCTCTTTCATTCTACACTTCTATCATCTTCTTGGTCTCTCCCTATCTTTTCCTCCCTACACGTCTGACACACATATCCTTTTAAAACCTTTTTCTTCTCTCATTATATACTCAATAACAATAATAATATGGCATATAAGAATAATATTAAAAAACTTCAAAACTATTTTCCAGGGATTGAAAAAAGACTACTACCCATATATCTCCTGGAACAATAGCATGGAAGTCCTCCCTTCGTATGCTATTACCTTCCAAAAGAAGGAATGGAATAGGCCAAGTGATAACTTTTCCCTCTTAGGCTCAGTGATTCTGTTCTTGATTCTAACTCTTGGAGACAAAAGATGGTGAACAGGGATGAAAGAAATAATTTCCAAAACTTATCAGAGACTAAGGCTATTGCTGTCTGAGGTGATTTTGGAGAGATGGGGAGGGGGAGGGGGGTGACCAGGAAGGAGAGGAAAGGGTGGCAGGACTGTCTGCTAAAATTCTCTAAACCATCTTTTTCAGCTGCAGCCACTATTACCAACAGAGAATCTCCCTTCATTTTAAAAAATTTTTCTACAGAAAGAGCTTCTCCCAAAAATATATACAAAGACAGCTACTCTGAATGCTGCTTTTTCTCTCAATACAGCTTTTGTGTTTGCTGTGGATCATATCATTTCTGTCAGCCCTCAGTGAAGTTTTGGTGCACTTTCTTCACACATACCTGCATAGTAATGAATTTTGTGACCACATAAAAAGGGACTGGGAGAAGTAGGTTCCTTGCATAAAAAGCAAAACTGCATACAGTGATCCCTTATGTGCAATTTTGCTCACAAGGATTAAGAGCGTTCACTTTTGGTTATATAATTCATAAATGAGTTAAATATTTCACAAAATGAATCTCATCCCTCAGTATAATGAAGCACTTCCTAATCTATAAGTTACACTAAAGCAGATTCCTATACCATGAGTATTAATATAAAAAAGAATGTGGCAATGAAATTAAACCTTTTTTAAGGCAATACATCAGAACAGTATTCAGTGCCATGCTTTCTCAAAAATTTTAACATAGTGATATAACGTTTGCAGTAAAAGAGAGGAATCTGAAACAAAATAGTGCAGTAATGTAAAACATATGTGTAATAAAGCTCAAAATTATTTGAGGTAAATATGAAAATTTTCCATTATTCACTGGAGCAAAATTATGGCCTACTTACCTCTCCTTATCATAGGCAATAAGGGACCTTATATTGTAAGCAAACTGGACATCTTGAACTTCTGCATCAGGATAAGCCTCTCTGAAAATATGAAAATATAAGTGTTGTTGAAATTATATTTGCATTCTTGAACAGATTTCATGAACACTGAAGACTATGATCATTACCATTCAAGGTAGTTATAATCTGATTAGTTAAACGGTCAATATAAAGAAAAAAAATCAATATACATTAAAATATAGAGCAACATGATGTTAGATATCAGGAAACTTCAGAAATAAAGATAATTTTAAAACAAATTTTCTATTTTTGACATTATATTCATCATATCTGTTCAATTTACAAGTCCTGTAACACTGTGGAAACACAGTACAAGATAAGTATGTTATCATACCAGTGAGAAAGTCTATGACAAACTTACTGGATGCAGAGAAAGTCAGGATTTTTTTTTAAACACACTAAAAAATATGGAAAAATAAAATAACCAAAAACGTATGGTAAAGTAAATGGTTAATGAAACTGGACAAAATTTATGACAAAAAACTACAACTTACTGGAAATGCCTCAAAATTGTGTCTTTATGACATGATTTTCGAGGTACACGAGTAATCATAATAGTGCGAGACACGCTGGTTGTGACTTCTCGAAGTTCAAGTTTCTTGGAGAATCTTCGTGTAAACAAGATTCCAAGAGGTAAGAAGAGAAAGGCAAGTGTCACGTGTACCCACATGAGTCGAGATCTGGAAGATTAAAAAAAAAGTTCATGAAGCATATTCACTATACTATCTCCAACAAACCAGCATAATGACACATTCTGTCTTCCTGATGCATAAGCATCAGCACACAGCCTATGATTGGGTTCTACATGCATTAACAGCCCAGCTCAAGTCAAAAGTGACAAGCACAACTAAATAGCTGTTGCACTCAACTTACAGTCAGTATCATAAGCCCCTTAATCTGTGAAGTGGTCATGTTCCAGGAAAACCTGCCTCAAGTTGGGCAGTGTAAAATGAGAAGATGAAACATATCACATAACAGGGTTACATTTCTGAGCAAAATTTTCTCAAACGTTACGCTTCTGAAATAGGGATGAAATGACAGCTTCTGGGTAACTTACCATACTCTCTTAGCATCAAGTTTGGACAATATTTACTGAAAACTTAACACAAAATGTGGTGGTAGTGAATAACACTGGGAAGAAACAGAAGTACTCTAGGCTTATCTACATCACCCCTTGATCTCAGGCTTGTCCTCAACAAACACTGCATTCTCTGTATCATCAATTGTTTCAACTGGAGATGTAAGAGAAATTTTCTTAGGCCTTCAGAAAAAGCTGTCCAATTTTAGCTACATGGCATACCTCTTTCTCTCTATATAAAACACTTACATTCATCTCAGTCATATACTCAGGATGGCTGGGTGCTTTTTCAAGAATAACCTATGATCTATCAGCAAAATTTTCTCTAGCATACTAGCATTCTACAGCTGGACAGAAAGAGCCAATAAACCAATCATGATAGATATTTTAGGTGACCTAAGCCTTCTGGATAGAATGCCATGTACAGAGTATTAGACTGGGGAGGAGCACTGTGGTTTCAGAAGTGGTAGAGGATGTATGGATCAGGTGTTTGCTTTGAGGAATGTGTGTGAGAAATACCTAGAAAAACAGATGGATTTGTACAAAGCATTAATGGACTGAAGAAGACATATGATAGGATTGAAGAGAAGCTTTGTGGAAGGACTAAAGAGTATATGGTGAGGGATGTAAGCTGTTAGATGCAGTGAAGAGGTTTTACCAAGAGTTTAAGGCATGTGTAAGAGTAAGAAGAGAGGACAGTGACTGGTTCCCAGTGAAGATTGGTCTGTGGCAGCAGTTCATGATGTCCCCATGGTTGTTCAATCTATTTATGGATAGGGTGGTTAGGGAGGTAGATGCAAGAGTTTTGGAGAGAGGGGCAAGTTTGCAGTCTGTTGAGGATGAGAGGGCCTGGAAAGTGAGTTAACTGTTGTTCGCCAATGATACAACACTCGTGGCTGATTCGAGTGAAAACAGCAGAAGTTGGTGACTGAGTTTGGAAAAGTGTGTGAAAGGAGAAAGTTGAAAGTAAATGTGAATAAGAGCAAGGCTATTAGGTTCAGTAGGGTTGAGGGGCTAGTTAGTTGGGATGTAAGTTCCAATGGAGAAAAATTGGAGGAAGTGAAGTATTTTAGATATCTGGGTGTGAACTTAGTGAATGGAACCATGGAAAAGGAAGTGAGTCACATGATGAGGGAGGGGGCAAAGATCTTGGGAGAGATGAAGAATGTGTGGAAGGAGAGAACATTATCTCAGAGAGCAAAAATGGGTATGTTTGAAGGAATAGTAGTTCTAACAATATCATATGGCTGTGAGGCATGGGCTATAGATAGGGTAGCATAGAGGAGGGTGGATGTGTTGGAAACGAAATGTATGAGGACAATATGTGGTGTGAGGTAGTCTGATCGAGTAAGTAATGAAAGGGTAAGAGAGATGTGTGGGATTAAAAAAAGTGTGGTTGAGAGAGCAGAAGAGGGTGTGTTGAAATGGTTTGGACATATGGAGAGAATGATTGAAGAAAGGTTGACAAAGAGGAATTATGTATCAGAGGTAGAGGAAACAATGAGGTGGAAAGATGGAGTGAAAAAGATTTTGAGCAACTGGGGCCTGAACATACAGGAGAGGGAGAGGCGTGCAAGGAATAGCGTGAATGGGAGTGATGTGGCATACTGGAGTTGACATGCTGTCAATGGACTGAACCAGGGCATGTGAAACAGGTGGGTAAACTATGGAAAGGTCTGTGGGGCCTGGATGTGGATAGGGAACTGTAGTCTCAGTGCATTACTCATGACAGTTAAAGACTGAGTGTGAATGAATGTGGGCTTTTTTGTCTGGTTTCCTGGCGCTTCCTCACTCAAGCAGGGGGTAGCAATGCTGTTTCCTGTGGGGCAGGGTAGTGCCAGGTATGGATAAAGGCAATCGAGTATGAATATGTACGTGTACATATATGTATATGTCTGTGTTTGTATACATATTTCATTTTTTTTACTTGATTGTCGTTTCCCGCATCAGCAAGGTACCGCCAGGAAACAGATGAAGAGACCCATCCACTCATATACACTCATATGTACATACACACCGAGGATGTAAGGCATGTGTACGTGTAGGAAGAGAGGAAAGTGATTGGTTCTCAGTGAATGTAGGTTTGCGGCAGGGGTGTGTGATGTCTCCATGGTTGTTTAATTTGTTTATGGATGGGGTTGTTAGGGAGGTAAATGCAAGAGTCCTGGAAAGAGGGGCAAGTATGAAGTCTGTTGGGGATGAGAGAGCTTGGGAAGTGAGTCAGTTGTTGTTCGCTGATGATACAGCGCTGGTGGCTGATTCATGTGAGAAACTGCAGAAGCTGGTGACTGAGTTTGGTAAAGTGTGTGAAAGAAGAAAGTTAACAGTAAATGTGAATAAGAGCAAGGTTATTAGGTACAGTAGGGTTGAGGGTCAAGTCAATTGGGAGGTGAGTTTGAATGGAGAAAAACTGGAGGAAGTGAAGTGTTTTAGATATCTGGGAGTGGATCTGGCAGCGGATGGAACCATGGAAGCGGAAGTGGATCATAGGGTGGGGGAGGGGGCGAAAATTCTGGGAGCCTTGAAGAATGTGTGGAAGTCGAGAACATTATCTCGGAAAGCAAAAATGGGTATGTTTGAAGGAATAGTGGTTCCAACAATGTTGTATGGTTGCGAGGCGTGGGCTATGGATAGAGTTGTGCGCAGGAGGATGGATGTGCTGGAAATAAGATGTTTGAGGACAATGTGTGGTGTGAGGTGGTTTGATCGAGTAAGTAACGTAAGGGTAAGAGAGATGTGTATGTAGCATTTATGGATCTGGAGAAGGCATATGATAGAGTTGATAGAGATGCTCTGTGGAAGGTATCAAGAATATATGGTGTGGGAGGCAAGTTGTTAGAAGCAGTGAAAAGTTTTTATCGAGGATGTAAGGCATGTGTACGTGTAGGAAGAGAGGAAAGTGATTGGTTCTCAGTGAATGTTGGTTTGCGGCAGGGGTGTGTGATGTCTCCATGGTTGTTTAATTTGTTTATGGATGGGTTGTTAGGGAATTGAATGCAAGAGTTTTGGAAAGAGGGGCAAGTATGAAGTCTGTTGTGGATGTGAGAGCTTGGGAAGTGAGGCAGTTGCTGTTCCCTGATGATACAGCACTGGTGGCTGATTCATGTGAGAAACTGCAGAAGTTGGTGACTGAGTTTGGTAAAGTGTGTGAAAGAAGAAGGCTGAGAGTGGATGTGAATAAGAGCAAGGTTATTAGGTACAGTAGGGTTGAGGGACAAGTCAATTGGGAGGTAAGTTTGAATGGAGAAAAACTGGAGGAAGTGAAGTGTTTTAGATATCTGGGAGTGGATTTGGCAGTGGATGGAACCATGGAAGCAGAAGTGAATCATAGGGTGAGGGAGGGGGCGAAAGTTCTGGGAGCGTTGAAAAATGTGTGGAAGTCGAGAACGTTATCTTGGAGAGCAAAAAGGGGTATGTTTGAAGGAATAGTGGTTCCAACATTGTTATATGGTTGCAAGGCATGGGCTATAGATAGAGTTGTGCAGAGGAGGGTGGATGTGCCGGAAATGAGATGTTTGAGGACAATATGTGGTGTGTGGTGGTTTGATCGAGTAAGTAATGAAAGGGTAACACAGATGTATGGTAGCAAAAAGAGTGTGGTTGAGAGAGCAGAAGAGGGTGTTTTGAAATGGTTTGGTCACATGGAGAGAATGAGTGAGGAAAGATTGACAAAGAGGATATATGTGTCAGAGGTGGAGGGAACGAGAAGTGGGAGACCAAATTGGAAGTGGAAAGATGGAGTGAAAAAGATTTTGAGTGATCGGGGCCTGAACGTGCAGGAGGGTGAAAGGTGTGCAAGGAACAGAGTGAATTAGAACAATGCGGTATACCGGGGTTGACGTGCTGTCAATGGATTGAGCCAAGGCATGTGAAGCATCTGGGGTAAACCATGGAAAGTTTTGTGAGGCCTGGATGTGGAAAGGGAGCTGTGGTTTTGGTGCATTATATATGACAGCTAGAGACTGAGTGTGAACGAATGTGGCCTTTGTTGTCTTTTCCTAGCACTATCTTGCGCACAAGCGGGGGAGGGGGTCTTCATTTCATGTGTGGCGGGGTGGCAACGGGAATGAAAAAAGGCAGCATGTATGAATTATGTAAATGTGTTTATATGTATATGTCTGTGTGTGTATATATATGTATACGTTGAGATGTATAGGTATGTATATGTGCGTGTGTGGACGTGTATGTATATATATGTGTATGTGGGTGGGTTGGGCCATTCTTTCATCTGTTTCCTTGCGCTACCTCGCTAATGCGGGAGACAGTGACAAAGTGTAATAAATAAATAAATACATAATCGCTGTTTCCCGTGTCAGTGAGGGAGCGCCAGGAAACAGAAAAAGAATGGCCCATCCTCTCATGAACACACATATATATAAATAAACACCCATATATGTGCATATACATACATATACATATCAACATATATATACATACACATTCACACAACAGACATATACATATATACACATGTACATATTCATAATTGCTTGCCTTCATCCATTCTTGTGCTACCCTACCCCACAGGAAACAGTATTGCTACCCCCTGCTTCAGTGAAATAGCACCAGGAAAACAGACAAAAAGGCTACATTCATTCACACTCAGCCTCCAGCTGTCATGTGTAATGCACAGAAACCACAGCTCCCTTTCCACTTCCAGGCCCCACAGACCTTTCCATGGTTTACCCAAGACACTTCACATGCCCTGGTTCTGTCCAGTGACAGCACATCGACCCCAGTATACCACATCATTCCAATTCACTCTATCCCTTGCATATTTATCACCCTCCTGCATGTTCAGGCCCTGATCACTCAGAATCTTTTTCACTCCATCCTTCCGCCTCCAATTTGGTCTCCTGCTTCTCCTTGTTCCTTCAACTTCTGACACATATATCTTCTTTGTCAACCTTTCCTCACTCATTCTCTCCATATGTGCAAACCATTTCAACACACTCTTTTTTATTACCACACATATCATTTTATATCATTATACTTAATTGCTGTCTCCTGCTTTAGCAAGGTAGCACAAGGAAACAGATGAAAGAATGGCCCAACCCACCCACATAAACATGTATATACATAAACACACATGTAACCATTATTTTCTATGTTGGAGGCTCCAGTCACAGACAAAAGTCTACATCAAGGCCTGGCTTCATTTGAAATATAAGGGAGTTAATGATGGGGAAAAAGAAGAGACAAGGAAAAGTTTCTAAGCACATTGATGGAAGTGAAAAAACCCTACTTTTCAAAAATCAACCAATCCCTCAGAGAAGACAAACAGCTGGGTTGACTGTGGACTGGCAGCCACAACCAGAATTCAAACCTATGTAACAGTCTATGGGCAGCCTGCGAATACATCATGGTCAGCAATGCTAAATGCTACACTACAGAGGTGCAAAATTAGTTTCATACATAGAAAATGGAACTTCATACTTACTGAGGGCTGAGGTTTGCCAATGTAGTGTGACCAAACTCCTTCTCTCCACCTTCTAGTGTTCCTTGAAAGTTGATGGGCAGGACAATAACTATGCTGACAACACACACTATCATCATGTACACAATTATGTGGTGTTGAAAAGAGAGGTACTGGACAGCATCTCTTCCACTCTTGGCTAGAATTTGTTCTTCTCTGTTAAAAAGAAATGAGAAAAATACTAGTGTATACTACCTTCTAAACAGTATTTAAGCTACTTATTTAGAGAAAAAATTGCAAATGTAAACAAGACACAAATATCTATGTTCCTACAGTCATATTCCATAACATAAGAGGATGGGTGGGCAGAGCATCCTCCAAAAAAAAATTCCCAACAATATATTCCATGTGTCCATATGATGTGGTATACTGGGGTTGATGTGCTTTCAATGGATTGATCCAGGTCAAATGAAATATCAGGGGTAAACTATGGAAAGATCTGTGGGGCCTGGGTGCAGATAGGAAGCTGTGGTTTCAGTGCATTGCACATGACAGCTAGAGAATGAGCATGAGTGGATGTGGCCTAGGTCATGTTTCCTTGAGCTATCTCACTGATGCAGGGTACAGTGATTGGGTGTGGGGGAGGAAAAGAGAATGTATGTTATCTCTTTCTTTTCCTTCATGCATTTGTGCTGTTTCCTGTGGGATGGAGTGGCATCAGGAATGGAAGAAGGCAAGCAAGTACGAATATGTACATGTGTACGCATATGTACTACACGCATTCCCCCCGTGTTGTAGAAGGCGACTAAAGGGGACAGGAGTGGGAGGCTAGAAACCCTCCCCTTCTTGTATTTTAACTTTCTAAAAGGAGAAACAGAAGAAGGAGTCATGCGGGGAGTGCTCATCCTCCTTGAAGGTTCAGAGTGGGGTGTCTTAATGTGTGTGGATGTAACCAAGATGCGAAAAAAGGAGAGATAAGTAGTATGTTTGAGGAAAGGAACCTGGATGTTTTGGCTTTGAGTGAAACGAAGCTCAAGGGTAAAGGGGAAGAGTGGTTTGGGAATGTCTTGGGAGTAAAGTCAGGGGTTGGTGAGAGGAGAAGAGCAAAGGAAGGAGTAGCACTACTCCTGAAGTATGTGATAGAGTGTAAGAAAGTAATCTCTAGATTTATATGGGTAAAAATGAAAGTGGATGGAGAGAGATGGGTGATTATTGGTGCCTATGCACCTGGTCATGAGAAGCAAGATCATGAGGCAAGTGTTTTGGGAGAAGCTGAATAAGTGTGTTAGCAGCTTTGATGCACAAGACTGGATTACTGTGATGGGTGATTTGAATGCAAAGATGAGTAATGTGGCAGTTGAGGGTATAACTGGTGTACATGGGGAGTTCAGTGTCGTAAATGGAAATGGTGAAGAGCTTGTAGATTTATGTGCTGAAAAAGGACTGGTGATTGGGAATACCTGCTTTAAAAAGAGATATACATAAGTATGTGTACGCAAGTAGGAGAGATGGCCAGAGACTGTTATTGGATTACGTGTTAATTGATAGCCGCGAGAAAGAGAGACTTTTGGATGTTACTGTGGTGAGAGGGGCAACTGGAGGGATGTCTGATCATTATCTTATGGAGGTGAAGGTGAAGATTTGTAGAGGTTTTCAGAAAAGAAGAGAGAATATTGGGGTGAAGATAGTGGTGAGAGTAAGTGAGCTGGGAAAGGAGACTTGTGTGAGGAAGTACCTGGAGAGACTAAGTTCAGAATGGAAAAGGTTGAAAGCAAATGACATAAGGGGAGTGGGGGAGGAATGAGACGTACCTAGGGAAACAGTAATGGCTTGCGCAAAAGATGCTTGTGGCATGAGGAAGGTGGGAGGTGGGCAGATTAGAAAGGGTAGTGAGTGGTGGGATGAAGAAGGAAGATTGTTAGTGAAAGAAAAGAGAGAGACATCTGGATGATTTTTGCAGGGAAATAGTGCAAATGATTGGGAGATGTGTACAGGAAAGAGGCAGGAGGTCAAGAGAAAGGTGCAAGAGCTGGAAAAGAGGGCAAATGAGAATTGGGGTGAGAGAGTATCCTTAAATTTTAGGGAGACTACAAAGATGTTTTGGAAGGAGGTAAATAAAGTGCATAAGAAAAGAGAACAAATGGGAACATTGGTGAAAGGGGCTAATGGGGAGGTAATAACAAGTAGTGGTGAAGTGAAAAGGAGATTGAGCAAGTATTTTAAAGGTTTGTTGAATGTGTTTGATAATAGAGTGGCAGAAAAAGGGTATTTTGATCTAGGGGGTGTGCGAAGTGAGACGGTCAGGGAGAATGGATTAGTAAACAGAGAAGAGGTAAAGAAAGCTTTGCGGAAGATGAAAGCCAACAAGGGGGCGGGTTTAGATGGTATTGCAATGAAATTTATTAAAAAGGGGGGTGACTGTGTTGTTGACTGGTTGGCGAGAATATTCAATGTATGTATGGTTCACAGTGAAGTGCCTGAGAATTGGCGGAATGCATGCATAGTGTCATTATACAAAGGCAAAAGGGATAAAAGTGAGTGTTCAAATTACAGAGGTATAAGTTTGATTGGTATTCCTGGGAAATTATATGGGAGGGTATTGATTGAGAGGGTGATGGCATGTACAGAGCATCATATTGGGGAAGAGCAAAGCGGTTTCAGAAGTGGTAGAGGATGTGTGGATCAGGTGTTTGCTTTGAAGAAGGTATGTGAGAAAAACTTAGAAAAACAAAAGGATTCATATGTAGCATTTATGGATCTGGAGAAGGCTTATGATAGAGTTGATAGAGATGCTCTGTGGAAGGTCTTAAGAGTGTACGGTTTGGGAGGTAAGTTGCGAGAAGCAGTGAAGTTTTTATCGAGGATGTAAGGCATGTGTACGAGTAGGAAGAGAGGAAAGTGATTGGTTCTCAGTGAATGTCGGTTTGGTTTGCAGCAGGGGTGCGTGATGTCTCCATGGTTGTTTAATCTATTCATGGATGGGGTTGTTAGGGGGGTGAATGCAAGAGCTTTGGAGAGAGGGGCAAGTATGCAGTTTGTTGTAGATGAGGGGGCTTGGGAAGTGAGTCAGTTGTTGTTCGCTGATGATACAGCGCTGGTGGCTGATTCAGATGAGAAACTGCAGAAGCTGGTGACCGAGTTTGGTAAAGTGTGTGAAAGAAGAAAGCTGGGAGTAAATATGAATAAGAGCAAGGTTCTTAGGTACAGTAGAGTTGAGGGACAAGTCACTTGGGAGGTAAGTTTGAATGGAGAAAAACTGGAGGAGGTAAGGTGTTTTAGATATCTGGGAGTGGATTTGGCAGTGGATGGAACCATGGAAGTGGAAGTAAGTCACAGGATGGGGGAGGGGGCGAAAGTTCTGGGAGCGTTGAAAAATGTGTGGAAGGCGAGAACATTATCTCGGAAAGCAAAAATGGGTATGTTTGAAGGAATAGTGGTTCCAACAATGTTATATGGTTGTGAGGCATGGGCTATAGATAGGGTTGTGCAGAGGAGAGTGGATGTGTTGGAAAAGAAATGTTTGAGGACAATATGTGATGTGAGGTGGTTTGATCGAGTAAGTAATGAAAGGGTAATAGAGATGTGTGGGAATAAAAAGTGTGTGGTTGAGAGAGCAGAAGAGGGTGTATTGAAATGTTTTGGTCACATGGAGAGAATGAGTGAGGAAAGATTGACAAAGAGGATATATGTATCAGAGGTGGAGGGAACGAGGAGAAGTGGGAGACCAGATTGGAGATGGAAAGATGGAGTGAAAAAGATTTTGAGCGATTGGGGCCTGAACATGCAGGAGGGTGAAAGGCATGCAAGGAATAGAGTGAATTGGAGCAATGTAGTATACCGGGGTCGACGTGCTGTCAATGGATTGAACCAGGGCATGTGAAGCGTCTGGGGTAAACCATGGAAAATTTTGTGGGGCCTGGATGTGGAAAGGGAGCTGTGGTTTCGATGCATTATGCATGACAGCTATAGACTGAGTGTGAATAAATGTGGCCTTTGTTGTCTTTTCCTAGTGCTACCTCGCGTGTGTGTGTGGGGGGAGGGGGGTGTCATTGCATGTGTGGTGGGGCGGTGACAGGAATGAATAAAGGCAGCAAGTATGAATTATGTACAAGTGTAAATATGTATATGTATGTGTATGTATATATATGTATACATTGAAATGTATAGGTATGTATACATGCATGTGTGGACATGTATGTATATGCATGTGTATGGGTGGGTTGGACCATTCTTTTGTCTGTTTCCTTGCACTACCTCGCTAACGCGGGAGACAGCAACAAAGTATAATAAAATAAAATGTACTTATTAAATGTGATTGCCTTTTCCCGCATCAGTGAGGTGGCACCAGGAAACAGACAAAGAACGTACATTAGAAGAACAACCCATCCACTCATAAACCCATAAATGCCCATATACAAACACATACATATACATATTGTCATATACACATATACATACACATACACAGACATATACATACATACACATGTACATATTCACACTTGCTTGTCTTCAATCCATTCCTGGTGCCACCCTACCCCACATGAAATAGCACTGCTGCACCCTGCTTCAATGAGTTAGCGCCAGGAAAATGGACAAAAAAGGTCACAATGTTCACACTCAATCTCCAGCTGTCATGTGTAATGCATCAAAAACACAGCTCCCTATTCACTCCCAAGGCCCACAGACCGTTCCATGGTTTACCCCAGACGTTTCACAAGCCCTGGTTCAGTCCACTGACAGCATGTCGACCCCAGTATTCCACAAAGTTCTAATTCACTCTATTCCTTGTACGCCACTCACCCTCCCGTATGTTCAGGCCCTGATCGCTCAAAATCCTTTTCACCTCTTCTAGCTAAAAGTTTAACCATTCCCCATTTCTTTAATGATCTTGCTTTTCAGACTACAATAATTTCTTGCACAACATGCCTTAGCCTTGTATCAATAGCTGTTAACCGATTCTGGATGCTCTTCTTTCTTAAGCCTTGAACCTCATCATATATTTCTCTGAACACGCCTCTATGACTCATTTTCTAAAATTGTATGAATAGAATTTTTCCTTAAATGAGTGATAAACAATATTAAAGAACATAATGGAAATTCTACTCTCAACCGAGCCTTATGAGCTGACCTCAACACCAACAGCCATGACAGAAGATTATTCTTTGTCTTAAATGCATGTGATTATGCTAAAGTTATTAACATTCTAATGAATATTCTAATGGGTCTAAGAGAGGACTAAGAGAGGGGTCAAGACACAAAGGTAACAAAACTGCCTCAGTTGGTGTATAAAGATGAGATGTAATTCAGGGTGAGGTATTGCACGTGCTGCAAAACAGGGTGAGATGGGAAACTGAGTTAGGTAAGATGCTATGGGGAGGGTTCCAATGGTGCCAGTGCAGATGGTAAGGCAGGTCTAAGTACTTTCATCTGTATAGGTAGGGAGTTCTACACTCATAGAACCCCATCTCTTGAACTTTCTCCTCTATCATAAGACTTTAAACTTTCACATTCTGTCTATAAACATAATTTCATAATTCACTTTATTCCATTCGCCCACCACTCATACTATACAGATACCTCTTTACATATTTTCTAACAAGTTTCTTGTTTACTTTTATGTAATGGTCTCTGGCTGTTCTATCCCTCCATCTTTCAAAGAAATATTCAATGATGACTTCATCAAACAGGTTACAAATCTCTGAGGTTGTGTATAAGTCATCCCTTACTGTTTTCCCTGGTGAGTATATTCAAGGCCTCTTGCCTTCCCCTGTAATTCAGCTCACTAAATTCTGGTACCATCTTTATCTTCCCTCCTCTAAACCCTTTCTGTGGGTTCTTTGTACTTCTTTTAGTGAAGTAAACAAACTTGAAAAGTATACTAAAACTTTTGCCTAACGTAGGACATGAGCAGCTAGCTAAATATTTCCATTGTCATATACTTGAATGCTATTCTAATATATGCCTGCATACAGTCTATCTCCTTTACTGTTCTCCTGTAGTTTGACTCAAAGAACAGCTTAGGAAGGATGTCTACTCAGAAGTCTCTACAATACACAGGTTCCTGCAGCTTTATCTCCATCTAGATAACAGTTGTATGAAGCTCTTCTTTCACTGTGTTACATCCCCATTACCTGACATTTCCTCGAAGTGAATTTCATCAATCATATTTCAGACCAGCTTTGGAGCTTGTTCAAAGATACTAGCCCTGGAGAGCTAAGCATGAATCTGTGTCATCCCAATGGGGAAGAGGTGAAGTGTGGCATGGCAGGCATTTAGTGGGAGAATTGCAAAGATATTGGATTTTATGGAGCTTCTGCTGATGGGTAGAGGCATGCCAAGGTACTTGGCTAGCAGGTAGTTGCTGAAGTTTTGTTCTTCATGGTGCTGAAGGTTACAAAGCTGGGGATGCTACAAAAGACAGCTACTGACTATGTTCCACAGGAGTCCTGTAAGAGGGGTAGGAGCCAGAGTGCTTTAGGCCATGGAAAATGAAGCAGCAAAGAGACTTGTCAGTGATAAACCAGGAGTCAAACAAAGGAAACTTCCATGCAATAAGCATAACTAGGTGTCTGTGAGCCAGTGGACTGTTCAACTGACCGGATACTTCGGTGATGCCTGGATATTCATAAGGCAGTCAGGTCAGCCATAATGAGAGTGAGTTTAGCTGTCAATTCATTACAGTGGGCACCAGGTGGGGGTCCCCTACTTCCTCAGGTACCTAACCTATGACTTCATTGGTACCAAAAAGTCACATGAGGTTCACATCAGGTTACTTGATGATGTGACAACATTGGATTAGGTGTCTAATGCTGGTGGCAACAGTGATTTCACCTCAACAATAGGTTGTTGTCATATAGGCAACACTGTGAAATGCTGCAACATAATTTTACCCTTGCTTTTAGGTGCATTAATATAATGCCCAAATCACAAATAGGAATTAAGTAACACATCTGCAGAAGATCTCTTAATAGAGGTATAAGAGGCAGTTAGTAGGTAGCAACTCACAAAGGAGGTATATTATGGGTACTACCTGCCTAGATATTGGGAGGGTTAGTGATGGCTACATAGTAAGCCAGCACTTCAGTGGTTGTCAAGCTGCACTCCCCTGACCCAGACAGCCATTTTTTCTTTCTGCTTCACCCAATTGTAGATTACTGGTGTTCTGTCCACAAACATACAATATCTCCTTGCAACACTATGCATTAGCCCTGCCTTTTGGTAAAATGGTAGGAGCAATACATAGAAGCAGTAGGTAGAAACATTAGATAAAAGCGTTAAGGAGAAACATTAGACAGTAGCATTACGTAGAAATATCATGCGAGTGTATTCGGTAGATATATTAAGTAGCAGTCAGTAGACCATTAGATAGAAGCCTCTAGAAACACTGAGCTACGTTGCCCTCTGACAGTGGCCTGTTAAGGGTGAGTCACTACAGGTTAGGCAGCAGCAGTGGGGTTCATCAGTTATGGGCATCAGAGATTTTCTTTTTTCTTTTCTTTCAAACTATTCGCCATTTCCCGTGTTAGTGAGGTAGCGTTAAGAACAGAGGACTGGGCCTTTGAGGGAATATCCTCACCTGGCCCCCTTCTCTGTTCCTTCTTTTGGAAAATTAAAAAAAAAACAAGAGGGGAGGATTTCCAGCCCTCCGCTCCTTCCCCTTTTAGTCGCCTTCTATGACACGCAGGGAATATGTGGGAAGTATTCTTTCTCCCCTATCCCCAGGGATAAGGGCATCAGAGATACACACCACAAAATTCTCATTCTGTTAATAACCTTGAGTCTAACCATTCACCAGTATCAGTTATCATACATGTAGCTAATGTATCTTGCCTGGTGCTAAAGTGAGCAGATTAACTGTGAAATAAGTGCATGCAAGAAAATCAGTTTAATGGTTCTATTCTAGATTAGTACAAAAATTATGACCTCAAAAAAATATCAATTATGACTTTGCATTCATCATCTGAGTTTCTTCATAATGATAAAATAAAGTAAGCAAGAATATCATAAGGCACTTGTACTATGAGGTTTCTAAATTTAAAGAACTTACATCTTTAGCTGGACAAAGAGGTAAAGTTAAAACTTTGAACACATCAAATACAAAAATGGCTTCCAGCCATGTTTGTTGCTGGAGAGGGAGTTCAGACAATTTGACAGGGAAAATTTTTTCGTGGTTTAATCAACACTCCCTCCTAAGCAAAGTTTGAAAAGGTACTAACAAAATCCATAGTGAGTAAAGGTGAAATGTTGATCACCTAATTCCACTGTACAATGTGTGAGATCAACTTACCAAAACAGAAATTTGTCATATTCACTGTCATCCAACAAATAACTTCATGACAGAGTACCATGCATTCTGTTATCTCTTGTTTTGTATGTACTCTTATGTACTTCTGAGTATAATATCCTACTCAAATTTTGTGAGAACATGTACAAATGTTATAATTTTGGCAAAAAACACTGAGGTGTATCAATATGCTGGTACATGCAACAACCATTCATAATCCTCACTTGCACTTTGTGGTAAAAAATAAGCTGAAAATTGTAAGAGAACATATTCAAACATGAAGTACACAGAAAAACTAATATAGCCCTCTTCTACTACCATCAATGGACAAAGGCACAATGCAACACTCCATTCAAAGTTAACACAAATCAGTATAATACACAATCCTCAAGCGAAAATCCTCTGCAGAGTAAATCCTCATCAAATATCTACTACTGTATACTTCCCATGTCGAAAATCCTTTCTCTGCTGCTCCAGCCTTCATCAAGTTCAATGCTGGCAACAATGATGGATCTTGCCCAGATAAGGGCTCATCTAGTCCAACATTACACCACCATTTCAATATCTACAGTGCATGAACATCCATAATTTCTCACATTCAAGGCTATAAGCTTGAGCAGAATCTTGCTAATGAATCTTTGACATAAATGTCCTCCTTTTTACATACTTTATTTTGAATAATGCTGGGATCCAAGACAACAAGCCCTTGTCCATGTGTATGTTGAACTCCATAGAGGACACTGAGTCTGCTTCTCCAGCAGCTTTTCCAACATCTGTATCTTTCCCATAGAAGAGCTGTGTCCACCTGGAAACAATATTACACTGTCTACAATATATATCAATGATGAAAATAAAATATATCATGTAATCAACAACACAGATAATATCAAACTTCCAATGCTTAATACATGTTTGGGCTGGCTAGTTCACTATAAACAAATTGGCCAATTTCTCCCTATCTATTGTAACTGTACGCAAACAGATACCAAGTGTAAAGAAAAAAAAAGTTAAATATCAAAAGGTAAAGCAATCTTCCTATTACAGAGACAAGATGTTAAGGGAATGAGTAGATGACTGAGAAAGGTGTGACAAAATTGAAATAAAGGAAAATTCACATAAAAGAAATAAGTAATTGGTGTTAAACTGGAAGGAAAGTATTTGGATACAGACAGAGAAAAGACTTTTCCATCAAAATTACTTCTTAGAAACTTACTACGTAACTCTACAAAAAAGGACACACTCGTCTACAGCCATTTGCAGCACAAGGAAGTTTAATAACTACAGGACATAACTGACGATTGGGCCAATATTCAAGTGAGAGTGAGTGTCCTGTGTGTAATCAACAGAGGTCTCTACTATGTTCTTTATGCTGGAAGATCTTCCAAACAGAGAGAAGAGGATAGCTAAGGAAGGAAAACATGTGTAATGCACCGAAACCACTGCTCCCTTTCCACATCCAGGCCCCACAAAACTTTCCACGACCATTCAAAATCTTTTTCACTCCATCCTTCCACCTCCAATTTGGTCACCTGCTTCTCCTTGTTCCCTTAACCTCTGACACATATATCCTCTTTGTCAATCTTTCCTCACTCATTCTCTCCATATGTCTAAACCTCTTCAATACACCCTCTTCTGCTCTCTCAATCACACTCTTTTTATTTCCATACATCTCTCTTACCCTTTCATTACTTACCTGACCAAAGCACCTCACACCACATATTGTCCTTAAACACCTCCTTTCCAACACATACACCCTCCTCTGTACAACCGTATCTATAACCCATGCCTCGCAACCATAAAAAATTGTTGGAATTACCATTCTTTCAAACATACCCATTTTTGCTCAACAAGACAACATTCTCTCCTTCTATGCATTCTTTATTGCTCCCAGAACCTTTGCCCCCTCCCCACCCTGTGACTCACTTTTGCTTCCATGGTTCCATTTACTATTAAGTCCACTCCCAGATATCTAAAACACTTCACTTCCTCCAACTTTTCTCCCTTTAATCTTACATCCCAATTAACTAGCCCATCAACCCTACTGAACCTAATAACCTTGCTCTTATTCACATTTACTCTCAACTTTCTCCTTTCACACACTTTTCCAAACTCAGTCACCAACTTCTGCAGTTTCTCACTCGAATCAGCCACTAAAGCTGTATCATCGGCGAAACAACAACCGACTCACTTCCCACGCCCTCTCATCCTCCCCAACAGACTGCATACTCACCCCTCTCTCCAAAACTCTGGCACTTTCCTCCCTCACCACCCCATCTATAAACAAATTAAACAGCCATGGGGACATCGCACACCCCTCTCACAGACCAACCTTCACTGGGAATCAATCACTCTCTTCTCTTCCTACTTGTACACATGCCTTACATCCTCGATAAAAACTTTTCACTGTTTCTAGCAGCTGTCCTCCCACACCATATACTCTTAAGACCTTCCACAAAGCATCTCTATCAAACCTATCATAAACCTTCTTCAGATCCAAAAATGCTTCATACATATCCATCTGTTTTTCTAAGTATTTTTCACACATTTTTCAAAGCAAACACCTGATCCATATGTCCTCTACCACTTCTGAAACCATACTGCTCCTCCCCAGTCTAACACTAAGTACATGCCTTCACCCTCTCAATCAGTACCCTTCCATATAATTTCCCAGTAATGCTAAACAAACTTATGCCTCTGTAGTTTGAACACTCACCTTTATCCCCTTTGCCTTTATACAATGGTATTATGCATGCATTCCATCAATCCTCAGGCACTTCACCCTGGTCCATACATACAGTAAATATCCTAACCAACCAATCAATAAAGCAGTCAGCCCCCTTCTTGACAGGTTCTACTGCAACACCATCCAAGCCCGTCACCTTGCCGGATATCATCTTCCACAAAGCTTTCACTACCTCTTCTCTCTTTACCGAACCAATCTCCATGACCCTCTCACTTCGCTCAAAACCCTGTACAAAACACCCTACATCTGCCACTCTTTCATCAAACACATTCAACAAACCTTCAAAATACTCACTCCATCTCCTTCTCATGTCATCTCTACCTGTTATCACTTACCCCCTTGCCTCCTCCACTGATGTTCCCATTTGTTCTCTTGTCTTATGAACATTATTTACCTCCTTCCAAAACATCTTTTTATTCTTCCTAAAGTTTAACGATACTCTCTCACCCTAACTCTCATTTGCCCTATTTTTCAACCCATGCATCTTCCTTTTGACCTCCTGCCACTTGCTTTTATACCTCTCCCAATCATGTGCACTCCTTCTTTGTAAGTATCATCCAGACGCCTCTCTTTTATCTTTCACTAACAACTTTACATCTTCATCCTACCACTCCTAACCTTTCTAATCTGCCTACCTCCCACCTTTCACATGCCACATGCATCTTTTGCACATGCCATCACTGCTTCCCTAAAATACATCCTATTCATCACCCACTCCCTTCTCATCCTTTGTTCTCACCTTTTGCCATTCTACACTCAATCTCTCCTGGTACTTCCTAACAAGTCTCCTTTCCAAGCTCACTTACTCTCACCACTCTCTTCACCCCAACATTCTCTCTTTGTTTTTGAAAACCTCGACAAATCTTCACCTTCACCTCCAAAAGATAGTGGTCTGACATCCCTCCAGCTGCCCCTCTTAGCACATTAACATCTGAAAGTCTCTCTTTTACATGCCTGTCAATTTAACATAATTCAATAATGCCCTTTGACCATCTGTCCTACTCACATACATATACTTACGTATATCTCTCTTTTTAAACCAGGTGTTCCCAATCATGTCTTTTTTCAGTACACAAATCTCACAACACTGAATACCCCAATTATACACAAATCATACCCTCAACTGCCATATTACTCAACTTCGCACTTCAATCACCCATCACTAACATTTGGTCTCGTTCACCAAAGCTGCTGATACACTCACTCAGTTGCTCCAAAAACACTTGCCTCTCATGATGCATAAGCACCAATAATCACCCATCTCTCTCTATCCACTTTCAATTTTACCCACATCAATCTATTATTTACTCTCTTACACTCGATCATACACTTCCACAACTCCTGCTTCAGAAGCAGTGCTACTCCTTCCTTAGCTCGTCCTCTCACCAACCCCTGACTTTACTCCCATGACTTTTCAAACCATTCTTCTCTTTTACCCTCGAGCTTTGTTTCACTCAGACCCAGAACATCCAGGTTTCTTTCCTCAAATATAATACTACTTATCTCTCCTTTCCTCTCATCTTGGTTACATCCACACACATTCAGACACCCCAATATGTTTCTGTTTTTGGTAGAGAAAGTCTTCAAAAAAGAAAACAGAGCATTAAAGAATGCTTATGTAAACATGAAGGTAATAAATACCTATATACGTACATATACATGAATACATACAAAACATATACAAAGATATATAAACCATCCATAAACTGTTAGTAAAGGCTTTGAAAATAACAAATGTAATGTTAAGATTTCTAAAGCAACTTTATAAAAAATATCACAAGAGTAAAAAAGGAAAAATACTAGGAACCTACACATTGTACTGACTGAAGCCAAGATTCTTTGTCCTGGAACGAGAAAAGCAAACAAATTGTGCAAACATTAATATAAGGTAAATACTCCAACAGTGCTAAATGCATGCAGGATACAGTAAAAGCTAAGGCAAATAATAGCTTCATACAGAAAAAGAAAATAATGTAAAGCATTCTATGGAACAACTTTCTTGTCTTGCTCTGGAAATGAAATGTCTCATATACATCTTTCAAATGATCAAACTTAGATCTAATGAAAATCAACTACATCAAACAAGAAAAAATACAACAGTCTTTCAGTTATCTGCATTTAAGGAACCAGCAACCCAAAAAGAGGCAACTCTTAATAAAATTCTATGAAACAAGCTAAAAACTCAACAGCAGGGATGATGTGAGCAAGGTATGAGCTAATACTCTGATAAATGAGGATTTGAAAACTCGTTTAACCCTTCATTCATAATTCTCATTTCTAAAGGAACAAAAAAAAAAAAAGGGGGGGGGGTTCCATTAACATGCCTAATTTGACAGCCAAGGCAGAGATTTATGGTCTGCATTACAAATCAAAGGACATCAAATATATTCAGGTAACTGGTTCCATCAGTATGTAATGTCATGACATGGATCAATTTTCTAGGCAAGCGAAACACTGTCTGATGATCGTAAATGGATTTTCTGTAAATTCTATTTCTACATTTTTGTACTTGCAAGAATATTTTGCAATATTTCAAGGTTTCACCTGTAGTATCAACAAACCTTTATCCAAGATTTATCATATAAATATCTGAAGCAATTCTTTAGTGATGACGAAAAAGAAACAAGAAAATATAACAAAGGAAATTCTTGCTCATCACCAACCAATTTTGTGACAGCTTCAGTCCACTCTGCAGATAACTGATTATACTGTTTCAAGATCTAGTTAAACTACATCTGAATCTGTTAATTTCCTACTTCAAGGAGGGTGATCAAAGAAAATCCCTTCTCCAAAATAGTTACTGTGCACATATCTATAATACCCCCAAAACATACTTAAACCAATATATAAATTTATGCAGTACTCTGTCTCATATGATTTGATACTATCCCTTTACACTATCCCGGTTTCCTTGTATATCTTCTCAAAAGTTTGTATCACTTCTTAAGTACTTTTTATGTAGGGTTGAGGGTCAAGTAAATTGGGAGGTAAGTTTGAATGGAGAAAAACTGGAGGAAGTGAAGTGTTTTAGATATCTGGGAGTGGATTTGGCAGCGGATGGAACCATGCAAGCAGAAGTGAATCATAGGGTGGGGGAGGG
This sequence comes from Panulirus ornatus, assembly GCF_036320965.1. NCBI lineage: Eukaryota > Metazoa > Arthropoda > Malacostraca > Decapoda > Palinuridae > Panulirus > Panulirus ornatus. The sequence goes on from NC_092224.1 coordinate 92,273,989, forward strand.
GGCGAAAGTTCCGGGAGCCTTGAAGAATGTGTGGAAGTCGAAAACATTATCTCGGAAAGCAAAAATGTGTATGTTTGAAGGAATAGTGGTTCCAACAATATTGTATGGTTGCGAGGCGTGGGCTATGGAAAGAGTTGTGCGCAGGAGGGCAGATGTGCTGGAAATGAGATGTTTGAGGACAATATGTGGTGTGAGGTGGTTTGATCGAGTAAGTAATAGTAGGGGAAGAGATATGTGTGGTAATAAAAAGAGTGGTTGAGAGAGCAGAAGAGGGTGTTTTGAAATGGTTTGGTCACATGGAGAGAATGAGTGAGGAAAGATTGACCAAGAGGATATATGTGTCAGAGGTGGAGGGAACGAGGAGAAGTGGGAGACCAAATTGGAGGTGGAAAGATGGAGTGAAAAAGATTTTGAGTGATCGGGGCCTGAACATGCAAGAGGGTGAAAAGTGTGCAAGGAATAGAGTGAATTGGAACGATGTGGTATACCAGGTCGTTGCAATAGCAACTCTGCTCAGTACGTGAGGAACGGCAGTTTCGGACATGTGGTAGAAGTCCTATTACCCTAAAAAAAAGTAATACAGCCACATCATGATGCCAACCATTGTATGTAGACCAAACAATCAGACTTTAAAAACAATTGAAAAAGTTGTGAAGTTATCAATCATTACATGGAAACACTTTAAATACAAACATGTGAATGTCTATGGTAAAAGAGGAGAAAGAGCTCTATATATTTCATGCATAATACAGAAAGTGACTTAGAGGGGAAAGAGGGGTGCAGGAAATGAAAGTAAGCAAGGAAGTGTGGTTTGTGTTCAGATATAGGATGAGGGGTGAGTAAAGGAAACAGCAGGATAGGAAGGGGTGTTGCATGAAATTACAGAAGCAGTTCATATGTATTCAGGTGAAGAGTGTGGTGTATAGAGGAAGACATGTACATGCATAAGAAATGGTTATGAGTGTGGGAAAAGGGGAGCTAAACTGTCTGTAAATCTTAAAATGAAGGAGCATAGTAAGTTTTAGCATGAAGGGAATACAAGTTATTGAAAGGATTGCATGATAAAATGGGGTGAGATCAAGAGGAAGAACTGGGTAGAAAAAAAAGCAAAATTGAAATAGGGTACCTACCTATTGTACCTGCCTATAAGTCCCTGCCTCCTGGCAAAATGTTAGGAGCAATAGAAAGAAATAGTAGGTTGAAACACTAGGTATTAGTATTGGGTTGGAGCATTTGGTGGACACATTAGGCAGAGGAAGTTGGTGGGAACATTAAGCAGGAGCCCTCTGCCAGAAGCCTGTTATGAAAGAGATACTAAAGGCTAAGAAGCATCAATGGCATTCACCAGGTTATGGAGACTTTTGTTGTGGCCATCCTCAAGAGGGAGTTCCCAAAGGGAATGGGCATAAGATACAGATAGATAGATCTCTATGGAAGCAAGGTCGAAAGTTGACTGGTTTGAGGAATGAGGAAGATATGCATGAAATAAGTGATAAAAGTATGCAAGCTTTGAAATATGGTTTGTGTTCAAAGACAAGATGAGAGTTTGAGTGAAGGACATTGGGGGTGAGTAACTAAAACAATGGGAGAGGAAGCAGTGTGGCAGTAAATCAGAGGAGCAATTATATATTTATGAAGAGTCTGGAGGAAGACATAATGATATGTGGGTAAGGTAGAAAGGCAAGACAGCTACCTGGGTCAGAGGTGTCCAGCTTAACAACCACTGAAGTGCTGGCTCACTATGCAACCGTCATTAACCCTCCTGATACCCAGGTGGGTAGTATTGGTAACATATCTCCCTGGTCATTGGTGGCCTACCAACTTCTACATACCTAACTATATTTCCCCTCACATCCTGTTTATATCTGATACCATAGTCACAAAGAGTGCTGAAGCTAATATCTTTCCCTATGTTACACCTGAAAGCACATCTTTGTCAGACATTATTTCATTTAAAAAATACATATCTTCTGTTGGGTAAAAGCTTTTTAATAATCCAATTTCCTGATTTTCCTTTAATGTTTTGTCTTGTTACTTTCTCTAATAATCATACTTTACTTTCTCAAAAGTTTTTGCAAAATCCATAAAAAGGGCATCCATTGTTTTCCCTTGCATTATGGTGAATTAACAGCTGTTTGCTTACTTTTAGCTGCCACTGTACATTTACCCTGGCCTTCACTTATGAAGCTGTTGCCTAAAACATTGTTCCATCATATGTTTCTCTTTACTCTTTCATACATATCAATCACATGTAATGTTAGGCTGACTGGTCAATACTGATTAAGCATGAGTATGGATCTCCCCTTGTGTGCAGGCATTATGTGCGTCATTTTCTGTGCTTTGTCTAAATATCATCATGAGAGGTTGTGTTGATGTTATCTTGTCTCTTTTAGAAATATAGCTGGAATTCTCTCATGTCCTAGTATGCTAGATGATAAGATGGCCATGAGGATACTAAGTAATGATGCTGAAGGTACAAATAGGAAGGGATGGACAAATGAGGTGAGCAAACTGATTGCAGCCAGAGATTTTTCTGGTGCATAGTAAGAGAAATGATCCTAGAATTGATGCAACTGAAGGGTAAGTAGTGAAAATGGAAACTTTGATCACACTTGATGAATACTCTTAGTTTGCAGATTCAAAATTAGAAAACTTGTAATTAAAATGGAAGTTCATGCCTCACTTTAACATACTGGAAATGGGTTAAAAATGAGTATGAGTGAACTTAGAAGTAACATGCACTTGATCCAACCCAAGAATCAGGGAAAAATAATAAACATAATAATAACAATTATAATCTGGGTATGTTTGAAGGAATAGTGGTTCCAACAATGTTGTATGGTTGCGAGGCGTGGACTATGGATAGAGTTGTGCGCAGGAGGATGGATGTGCTGGAAATGAGATGTTTGAGGACAATGTGTGATGTGAGGTGGTTTGATCGAGTAAGTAACGTAAGGGTAAGAGAGATGTGTGGAAATAAAAAGAGCGTGGTTGAGAGAGCAGAAGAGGGTGTTTTGAAATGGTTTGGTCACATGGAGAGAATGAGTGAGGAAAGATTGACCAAGAGGATATATGTGTCGGAGGTGGAGGGAACGAGGAGAAGAGGGAGACCAAAGTGGAGGTGGAAAGATGGAGTGAAAAAGATTTTGTGTGATCGGGGCCTGAACATGCAGGAGGGTGAAAGGAGGGCAAGGAATAGAGTGAATTGGAGCGATGTGGTATACCGGGGTTGACGTGCTGTCAGTGGATTGAATCAAGGCATGTGAAGCGTCTGGGGTAAACCATGGAAAGCTGTGTAGGTATGTATATTTGCGTGTGTGGACGTATATATATACATGTGTATGGGGGTGGGTTGGGCCATTTCTTTCGTCTGTTTCCTTGCACTACCTCGCAAACGCGGGAGACAGCGACAAAGCAAAAAAAAAAAAAAAAAAAAAAAAAATAATCTGTTCCCCTTAAAATTTCCTGCCCAAAGACTGATAGGCATAGATGAAATGAGTAAGAATATGGTGGTCAGGATGACCTGGACAAAACAAACACACACAAACATAGCACAACAGGGTAGTATATATACAGTATCCATCTTATTTTCAATTCTACATTGAATTAGGTATGACTTTATAACACTTTATTAATGCAGGGGCTTTGAATACCTGTAACCAAGTGACAGACTAAAAAACAAATAAATCTTTTATTCTTCAAAAGGACTTTTCTTTAAATACCAATATATTACAGCAATTTCCCTTTCAATATAGTGAAGAGACGTGTAAAAGTTACTGCGACTACTGGTTGGTGGTTACAATATTGGTGACATGCAAAAACAAAAGTGCTCGATCAAGATTCAGTAAGGATCACCCTGCTTGATGTGGAACATGTTGAAATAAAAAAGTAAAATCAAATATACAAGACAAATATCTAAAATGATTCTTTGAACATCACTTGGCAAAGTTATTCAATATCATTTCTATGACAATGACCATGCATTTCATAGGGGCAAAAAGTGAAATCCTTAATGCTCTTTATGTATAGATGCCAAACACAAAAACTGCAAAGAGAATTTAAAAAGTTTATACAAAATTTTAATCAACTGATAAAACTGAGGATAAATTTTGGTCAGGACAAGTGACTCCAAAACTGAAAAAAATACAAAACTGAAATCATTCAACTCTTCGAGCCTTTAAAACTTTAAAGTTTAATATCTTTCAGTATTAGCAAACATTTGTTGAAGACAATTTCATTTTACATACAAAGAAACAATAAAACAAAACAATGAATATTTAATAAAAAGATACTAAATATATCCAAAGAAATTATTACAGTTAACTCAAAAGTTTCAGTGAACTAAGTTTATTCTGGGGGAAAAATTAATTCAGAACGCAAACTACATAATGCTATACTGTAGTATAATACATTAAAGGTCACTACATTACATCTAAAAGAAATTTTCACTATATTTTTCGAAGAAAAGCTAATCCAACAGAATCATTCAAAAACTGAACAAAGATAATATTTCTTAACAATAATGAGCACAAACTGCAAGCTCATTCAAATGCTAAAAAATAAAGCAAAGCAAAATTCAGCCTTGCAAGGTAAGCACTTACCTGCTCTCATACTTCTGAACCAAAGCTAGTCGTCCATAATTCCAGGCCTTTTTTCGCAAAACAGTGAACAAACTTAGAAGCAGCTGAAATGAAGGTGGCATGTATACATTATATTTATAATCAGAGTGAAATGTAAGAACTTAAAAACTGGAATCATTCACAATTCACATGCTAATGACCTTATTACTAACTATGTGTACACAAATACAGATGTACTTGAATCTCTTTCCAATATAACATATAATCCCCTTAATACTCATCCTACAAGAAGTGTAACAGACACTTCTTTTTATAGTGACTGACACAGTTTAACATAATAAAATCATGGCCATCAGAAGTATAAATAACAAGAAAGACAAAATAAATAATCCGAAACCCTCCAGTGTTTGTCAGCACGCTCTAATTTAGAAAGTTCATAGAAAAAGGTAAAGATAAAAGCAACACACGAATGCCAGTTTTACTATGTCAGGAAAGGAGGAGGTAACATAATTGTCAATCCTCATGTGACTGGTCTCCAGAGAAACTACAGGAATAAGCATGTTCAAGCCTTGGTGGCAGGGACACAAGTGGATAATTTATGAAAGCAGAAACAAAAACCTGTATCTTTAGAACAAGGAAGGGGCAGCAATATCCCCAGCAAGGAGAGATGGTTGGGGAAAGGTTATGTCTGGAAAATGAATAAGATGGAAAGCTTGGGAATTTACTCTGGGTAACATGACAGCAATACTCTACACTAGGTTGAAAGGAAAACACCACACCTATAATAACACCCCCAATCTTTTGGGAAGCAGAGTTTCTACAGTTAATTATGTGGAGTTTCCATGAGAAAGTGCAGTATATCTATGCCAAACATGTATGTTACTGCAGGGATGAGTTGGGGCTTTTTAAAATCAAACCAAGGTCTGAGAGACACTATGAAAGATATATGGGTATAAACTGCAGTTTAACACTTCTTAATAAAAGCAGGTTAATGTACTGCTCCCTCCCCCCATTCTGAGATAATGGACAGGTGTGAATTACAAGAGGGATGTGTTCAGCACAAGAAAGAATGCAAGTTCTAGAAAGAGGAGGTGAGATGATGTAAGTTAAATTATGGAGAGTGGAATCATCAGCTTAAAAACGAATAGGGCTAGATGATGACAAGAGAAGATGGAGAGAAAAAAAGAAAATAAGCCATATGAAAGAGCCCTGTGGCATATCACTGTTGAAAGAAAAAAGAGAGGGGGGAATCACTTCATTAACAACTACTGCAGTGACCTGACTCAAGACAAGGATTTGCATGAGAGCACAAAGAGAAGCACAAAAGATAGAGGAAGTAAGTTCAGAAAGCAGACATATACAACTCCCTGACATATGCTCTGGAGATGTCCAATTTCATGACAAAAGATGCACCAAAATCCCTGATATATGAGAACCACAGATGAGTCATCAATGACAGAAGATCATCAGTAGACCTTATACTGCAAAAGCCACACAGATAACTAAAAGGGAACTTCATTCTAGGTCCTTCACATTTTTCTTTTACTCCAGTCATGGACAAAAGTCTACATCAAGGCTGGGCTTTAATTGAAATACAGAGAATCATGAAACGGAGAAAAAAAAAAAGACCATGGAAAGTATTCATGAATTTTAGAGGAAGTGAAAAATCTGTCTTGAAATGTGCCAGGTCATAGTTATTGGGAAAGACATGAGGAGATACAATGTTCCAAAACTTTGACATGCAGGGAAAGAAGCAGTCATCCAAACAACCTATCCTACTCAGGATAAGTTAAAGACTTTGGCAGCATTAGAAGTGAATACTACGGATGATAGTTGGAAGGGTTAGAATTGCCTTTAATAGGCATGGCATGCTTCCAGGACAAAGGGAAAGACTGTATTCTAAGACAGAGATGGAAACGGCATGCAAGAACTGGAGTTACTTCACTGGCACACTCCCTTAGGATGTGAGAGTGTATGCCTTTTGCACTAATTGCCTTGCTGACTTAAAGGCTGATTTACATGGCTGTTTAATCTGTTTATAGATGGGGTGGTGGGAGAAGTGTTGGAGAGGGAAGGTATGAAGTCTGATGAGAGTGGGGAGAGGGGTTGGGCTTGGAGTTGAGTCAGTTGTGTGCTGATGATATGGGGCTGGAGGCAGACTTGAGAGAGAAAATGTAAAAGCTAGTGTCTGTGTCTGAAAAAAAGAGAGCAAATGTGAACAACAACAAGATAACTACTTTCAGCCATGAAACAAGATTGTGTGGAGTGTGATCATGAATGGAGAGAACTTAAGGGAAATGGAATGTTTTAGATACCTGAGAGTGGATATGCCAATGAGCACACCCATGGAAGATGAAAAGAGCCACAGGGTTGGTGAGAAGGCAAAGGTCTTGGGCACAATAAGGGAGGTGTGGAAGCAGAGGTCAGTCTTTAAGGGCAAAGATGGATATGTTAATGGTAGTCTCATCAGTGCTTTATGGATGTGAGGCAAGGGCCTTTGATAAAAATGTAAAAGATAGGGTGAATGTGCTGGAAATGAAATGTCTGAGTTCAATACTTGGTATGAGGAGGGTTTATTGGAAAAGAAATAGGTAAGAGAGAGAGGTAAGGCAGTAAGACGAGTATGTATGAGTGAGCTGAAAAGGGTATAATGAAATGGTTTGGACATATGGAGAGAACTAGAGAACAGAGGATGACTTAGAGGGTATATAAGTCTAAAGTGAAAGGAACAAGAAAAAGGAGGAAACCAAGGAGGAGGTGGGAGGATGGCATGAAAGATGCTTTGAAGGCTCAAGGTCTGAACATGCAGGAGGGTGGAAGGTGTGCAAGGAAAAGAGTGAACTGATGTGGCTTACAGGGGACAATGTGCTGTCCATGGGCAGAAGCAGGGCACATGAAGTGGTCAAGGAAACCACAGAAAGGACCATGGTGCCTGTTTGTGAACTGGAGACTAGTTTCGGTGCTTTATATTGACAACTAGAGAGTGGATGTGAATAAATGTGGCCATTTCTTTATGTTTTTGGCATTACCATGCTGATGCAGGAAATGGCTATAGTGTATGAAAAAGAGAAAAAAAGATACAAGACTGTGACTGGATGACCTAAAAGGTGTAGAAATAGTGTAGGTATCCTATAGTGGGCAAGTTCAGAGGTAAAAAAAAAAGAATATTGTATTGGAAAAATGGGTACTTGTATTGGGTATATTATTACTTGTTCCAGATCACTAGACAGGGAAAAAGAGAGGGCCTTTACTCAACTAGAATCATCCTGAGTAAAGCCTAACTAATCCTTGTGGTGTACATTGACATAGCTTGCAAAGACAGTGTCAGCACATGAATTTGAAAAGAGCAATGCTCTGTATCAGGAGGTCAAATAGTCAAAGTGCTGTACAGTGCAAAGATGGAGGAACTAATGGAATATCTACAAAACATACCAGCATATATATAAAGGGTATAAAAATTTGAGCCAATTGGCTTTAAAGTTAAGAAAATCAAGGTCTATGAGGTGAGCAATATATGTTTTTGTACTACTGTAAGCACAAATACTGCCACAGGAGTGAAAACAGTAGAAAATGTAGTTGGAGATTTGACAGCAAAGAAAAGGTAGCCTTGGACAGCGGGGTTTCAAGAAAGAAAAGGTCAAGGAAAGAAGTATATAGATGGTGCTCTACTATCCCAAATTCATTCTGTTCCTATGGTGTGCAGTTTAAACAAAATACATATGTCAATACAAAAAACTGAAACTTAGTCTCCATGTCATGAGCAAGTGAACAAGCTTTTTGTCTCAAACTTCAGCATTTGGCTGAACACCTTTTGGAAATAAAAGAACACACAATTCATGACTGCTCTTCATTCTAAGCACTCACCTGAAATTTCCTGGTACAAAAAAAAAAAAAACCCTGACAACTAGACTACTTACTAAGTGCATATGGGCATCGTTAGTGAACAAAATAATTCACTTCTTATAACATGTGCTTATTCCATGATGACATGGCACCTTGTTTAACAAAGCAGATGTGAAAGGATCATAAATAGCAAATGTCATTCCCTATGAACTGGTTTTAACACACAGGATGTAGCTTTCTAACATAAAATTCTATCAAAAACTGTAAACCCATTACTTGCAACTCTAAGTGATCTTTTTTTCACAGTAATGAATATTGTACTTACAATCCATCCTAAGAAGTTTATCAACAGATTCTCTGGGATTCCTTCATATCCTCCGTATATAAAATGAGTTTTGTTTTGCATAACATACTGATTACAATGCTGCCTGTCAGGTTTGTCCTCGGATAATGGTAGTAAAGGAGGATCGGTTGTTGGAAAGGAAATCTCCGGAGTATCCATCTGTAAAGCAGTGCATATTTAGTAAATTATCATCTGACCACACTTTTAGTAGCACATCTTGTCTTGTGTGTTCCTCTGAGTTTACAGCCCAAAAGAAATGAACACTGTTCTTTCTCACAAATAAAACTTGAAACAGAGAATTTCTATACATACCCTAAAAATAAAAGTTAAAATCAACACTCATTACATCCTGACATGTACAAGATACATGGATGATCAAGATCAACCATAAAAGAATGCAAAGCTGTGAAGGGGATCTAGTAATGATCTGCAGGAAACAAATCCACATGTGAATGGGATGTGATGACTGGCACAATACCCAATCCATTTCCTAAAGTCCACATAAGAAAAATGTCATGTATTTTATCTGTCACCTAAAAATGACAATATTTCTTGGTGAATGGAGTGTGTACCCATCTGAAGTATCATTCACAATCATGCTCATTATGGAGGGAAAACTTTCAGACACATCTTCACTGTACCCTCGACAAACTTATATTCACTTGACCCTCGACAAACACATCATCACTCCAAGCTCAATGCATGCATCTCCAATTCATCTTTTACAAATGCATCTTCGATATATCTTTGACATCAGTGACCATTGACCACATCCTTATGGGTCTGGTCAAATGCATCTTCACTCAATCCTTGATACCACTGATCTTTATCAAATGCATTTTCACTGCACCTTTAACATCACTACTTCTTTCTAGAGGGAAACATTATGATGTTTCTTTCCTTTTGAGGGATACTATTTTTCCTCAGTCTCTTCTTAGTTTTCTTTCCAACAACTAGCATTCCATCCCTGGTCCTTGGCCTGAAATGCTGGAGTCAAGACACAGGGGAGGTTATAGTGAAGATGTGCTTGCCCTGACCTGTAAGGGTCATGTCAAAGACCAGTGGTGTCAAAAGTGTAGTGAAGATGTATTTGACCAGAAACTCCAGAAACTTCCATCATGGGGGTTGCCTCAGTAAAAGTCTCCACTTACCCCTGTCTTTACATACATCATTTCATGCATATTTCCACCATTTCTCTCCCTCCAGTACTCTTCCATTCTATTTCCCCATGTCATAGATGGTCTTCCTCTTACACTAACCCCTTTAATCTTCCTATCATACACTCTCCTTGTAAACTTCCTGTCTTGCATTCCTTCCGCATGCCCAAACCACCTCAAAGTACCATGTTTTACCTACTCCACCACTCCAAAATTCATTCCCTTTGCATTCCCTACCATACCACATCTCTGACACGCCCCATCATTTCTTTCTTCATTCCATCTAGTCATACCACATGCTCCTCTAAAAAAGCTCATTTCCACAGCCTGAATTCTTGAACTCTGTGACTCATTCCATGTCCATGTTATGGCTGCATAGGTCTCGGCTGAGAGGACTATTCTGTCCCTTTATCTTTTATTCATTTGCATACTTACACCTCAACCCTTCATTAATCTATTAAGGAATCCAATGACTCTTCTCCCCTATATTGCTCTCTCCATTATGTCTCTTTCCACAGCACTAAACTTACCCAAAATAGCTCCCAAATACTTAAATTTTGTCATCTCTTCCAGTCTTTCTCTCTCTCTCTCTCCCCCCCCCCCATATCTATAACACTGTTTAGTACAGTTTATTTTCTCACTTTATATAGGTCTGCAAAATCTATACTTTCACCGTTTCCATTCAAACACCAGTACTTACTTTTACTTGCATCTACCCTCAATTGCCTGCACTTACACACATCATAAAACACACCGACAACCTTCTGCAAATTCTCCTCACTCTCTGCAAACAACACAGTATAATCCACAAACAGACTTGTCACTAGCCACCATACCTCTCCACCATGCTCCAACTCTGACACCCCCTTTAACTAGTTTTGCTTTCATCTCTCTTATCACTCCATTCATTTACATGTTAAACAGCCATAGTGACACTACAGCCCTGCCTCACACCCACATGCATACTGAAAGTTTCACTCAACTCTATCCACTCCACACATGCTTTCGCTTCCCTGTAAAAGGCTTTCACTCCACCCAAAAGTTGTCCCCCTCTCCCTCATACCCTTAACATGTTCCATTAAACATTCCACTTGATGCTTTCCCCTGGTCCAAAAAAGATGCATACAGCCTCTTAGTTTTTGCTACATATTTTTTCACACTCATTCTCAACACAAACATCTGATCCAAACTTCCCCTACCTTTCCTAAAACCCCCCCTTCAAACTAAATCACTTCATCGTTCTATCAATCAACACTATTGCAAACATATTTTCTGGTACAGTTTGAGTTATTCCTCTATAACTGCTACATACATCCTTAGCATCTTTTTCTTTGAATAAGGGAACAATAATATTTTTCATCCTAATCCTCAAGCACAACCTGGTTCAATGCTAAATTACATATCAAATGTATCCAATCTATCACACTTTCTCCTCCATAGTTTAACACTTGAGCTGTAATCCAATCCACTACAGGTGCCTTTCCTACCTTCAGCTTCATTATCACCCTTCTTACCTCCCTTCCTGCTATAGGCCCCTGCATTTGTATCCTTTTCCTTCTATCCTCCATACCCATGCATGTAGCAACTGCTGTTTCACCTTCTATATTCATCAGTTCTTCAAAATACTCTTATCATCTTCCTTTTCACTTCATCCTTTTGATTCAGCAACTCCCTTCCTTATTTCTCACTTTTACATTTCCATTCTTACATCCACCTCTTCCCTCTTTTACCTCCTTCTGGTACAGTTTCTTATCTTCTCTAAACTTTTCACTGAACTCTTTTCCAAAATCTTCATCTACCCTTTCTTTGCTTTCCACTATCAGCTCCTTAATATTTCATTTACACATCTATTCTTCCCTCCCTTACCGAACTTCCACGGGTACATTCTTTTTGAGCGATCTACCTTATGTCATTTTTCGTCTCTTCCATAGCATTTCTAATCTCATCCATCCACAATGCATTTCCACTTTCATGTATCATGACCTTGTGTCCAACAACTAATTCTATAACCTTTAACAGTCTTTCTCTAAACATTTTAAACACCTCATTCACACATGACTGTGTTCCTACTTTTTTTTCACAATGGAGCCTCCAATCATGGACAAAAGTCCATATCATCTCATCAGCCAATATCTTTACCTCTCCATTCTTCCTCATGCCATATCTGCTCTTCTTACTGATCCTCACCTCCACATGAGATACAAAATGGTCAGAATCTCCAAAGAATCCTCTCAAAACTCTAGCATCCAGCACAACTGGAAATACTTAGAGTGGTTAAAACAGTCATCCTTGTAAGGGATGGGATGCACCAAAGCTTGCATAGGGAAGAAAAAGTTCTGGTTTTCAAACAAAAATGCAACAGAAGAGCAAGCACAGGTGCAAGCTCAAAGACAAACTCTTTCAGTTCATGGGATTGGATGCCATCAGAACCATAAGCCTTGTTTGTGTCCCAAGAGAGGAATACTTTTTGGACAGTTTGAAATGACATTAGAGGAAGGGGCATAGGATTAGTAAGATCAGTAACAGGGGGTGAATGAATGTTAGAGTTATCCAAGGTAGAGTTAGAGGAGAAACAGGAACCAGAGTTGCTTTGTCTACAGGAGAGATAGCTATAGCACCATCAGAAGAGAAAATTGAAGGAAAAGTAGAGTGCCATAAGTTGTTATCAATGCCCTTAGCTAAAGACTAGAAAGTGGTTGTGAAAGGAATAAGGAATGACAACAGTTTCTTCAACATACGGAAAACTTGACAAACTCCAAAAGTGATCAGAAAAATGGATAACGAGATTTAATCAAAGTTAGTGTAAGGTAATGAGGATGAAACACAGTTAACAAAGGCCCCACCTAGGTGGAAATAAATTACAAGAATAAGAAGGGAATAAATCAATAGAATAGTATTTTGTAAGGGTCTATGGGTTAAAATTATGCCTAATCTGTTGCCACTGTACATATCAGGAAAGCTGTGTCTCCTGGCAAATATCAAAATTGTATTCAAGTACATGGATAAAAAAAATGTTGCCTAATCTGTTGCCACTGTACACATTAGGAAAGCTGTGTCTCCTGGCAAATATTAGAATTGTATTCAAGTACACGGATAAAAAAAAATGTTTGTAATGCTATTCACAACACATATTGTTTGCAAAAAGCATTGTCCACTTCTTGTGTATTTTCAAAGCAATGTCTCACTTATATTCTAGTACTCTGTCATTTCTTCTTTGACCTTAATTACCATCTCCAGGCATTTGGGCATACAACTGGTAAGGTTCCTGAAGTATTCTAAGTCCATGTTTTGGACTAATGAGGTGTTGAGGGAGGCAGTCACCCGATTGTGTGTTCTGAGCAACCTGTGCACTAAGAAATCTCATGTATACCCACATTTTCTTACTGTCATGCGAGAATCCAGGATTTTTCCTCCTTAGAAAGGTAAGAGTCAACCATCTTAAAGTGCAGGGGGAAGAAAACAGCAACCAGAACTAAAATTTCCAAAATGAAGTGACAAACAGGAAGGATAAAGAAAGAATACCCTTACATAAAGATAGCCTGAGGCACAACTAGGCAGGTTGCTGGTGCTTCTACCATCAGAAACACAAGTATCAGCAACCAGTTATATGATGATTTCATCCTGAAAGCATTATATGCTTGCATCCACAATAAATCCTAGCTGTGTTTCGCCTCTGAAAATATACAGCAACAGACAAGGTCTTTTGTGGACATTGTAGGTATATCATGCCTCTCAAGATTGGTCAGCCCCCTAATGAAGCGTAAAGATCTAATCAAAAGGGTCCAGAGAAAAGTAACCAAGATGGTACATGAGTTAAGAGGACTGATACTGAATAGTTCTTCAAGACATGCAACACCAAAGTAAACCAGAGGCTATGACAAGAAGCTGATCAAGAAGATAGTTAATAAAGGTATAAAGAAATATTAGATTCATGTAAGGCTGGTGGACAGTTGAAATAGATTATCCAAGATGGTAACTGTTTGCAGTTTACAATGTTTAAAAAAATATCCGATAGCAAGGAAAGTTCAGAAGACTGGGCTCCACAAGTGCAGACATCTTTCTTGTACTAGACAGATATATACATAATTGAATAGGTAAGGTCCCACGAGTGTAAAACTTCCTTCCTGTACTGTGCAGATCTGAAATAAAAAAACTGCATGGCTACAACAGCTCCCTCCCTGCATCATACAAACAGGTAAATACAAAATCATTATACAGCGGCGGCAGCAGTAACAGCTGGTAGCCAGAACTTGGGAAAAGATTATTCACAGTGTTATTCTCTAAAACAATTTTACAATTAATGGGGAAAAGCACACCCATATGGAGTGCAGGTGCATTCTACAAGTAAATACTCAAATGAGCAGGTAAACCAGCTGATAGCTTAAAGAAGGCTCTGCCAGAAGACACTACCAGCTTTGCAGGCTTTTGAAAGAGTGAAGATGCCAGTAAGGAGATGGGGAATTTGACAACTGGTAGCACCCATCCTATGGCTACAGTAAAGGTTTATGTTTAGAATATCCCATCTAGAGGACAAGGAGAGAAATCAGAGAATACTGCTAAATAAAATACTGGAGGATGCCCTTAACATGGGTACACATAAATATGGAGGCTCATAAGAAAGACAGATGTCTGCCCAGTATTCAATGAACAGTGAAGGGAGAGAGGGGCTGAGAAGGAAAAGCACAAAGTGGAAGGAAATGAAAAGGAGTAGAGGTCTGAAGACTCTAAATCAGATGGCAGATCAGAATACCAAATAAAAGCACAGGGGAGGCACAGTATACTGACAGACACCAGACAGTACGGTAATGAGAGGAGCAATGGATGGAAGACTCAAGAAGGCCAAAATTGTTCAGAATGGCTGTGGAGGGCATAAAAGTAGATTTTGTATACAATTAAAGATAGAGAAAATAGTGTGCAAATATGGGAGACACAGAAAGATATGAAAATGAAGTTAGTTATACAGAGGGAGGGAGGTAAGGGTTTCTGAACAAGAAGGAACAAGGAAGCCAGAGGACAGGAATGTCAAAATGCTACTTGACATAGCGGACTTACCAAATCAAGTCTAGAAATGAAAGTTATAAGAATAGGCAAATACAAGAAAGATACTACTAAGGCTCCTGAGGTTTACCTCAGATATGGATATGCACATCCAAGAGATGCTCAAGCACCCAAAAGTAGCTCAAGGGAGTGATAAACCAAAGAAACCAGGCAAAAGACAAAAATCAAAAGAGTAGGGCAAAGCCAAATGAAAAACAATACTCCTACTTGTTTTGTAGTATGTCTTGGTCAAAAAAGTTTGTTTACAAGTGGAGATGAGCTTATGGCAAATCGAAAGGAACTACAGTTCAAAGGCAGTATCAAGAGAAACAACCCTGACATTGTTGTCAAGTGAATATAAAACTCACGAAAGAGACACAGTGGCCTAATCTGTCATGAAGGGTACATGCCTATTAGAAATTTTGTCCATTCCTGTGCGATCCCTTTCATTTCAAGTAGTATAAAAGTATTCTTATCCCAACAGGATGAAAAAATAAATTACAAAAAAGTAAGCTTAATCCACGGATAAGTTGTTGTACCAACAGGCCTGTTTATCAAGCTTTTTTCTATCTTACATAATGATAGAATGATTACCATTCTGCTTTTATTCTGTTACAATGACTAATAGGCACAAATATTATATAATTACAAGGAAGTAACCAGACACTCCCTTCCCAGAGCTGGTGAAGTACTGAAAATTTGGTAGAATTACAATTATTGGGAAATACATAAGGAAAACTAAGATGGAGAGTAATACAGACAAGTCTTTATAATGTTTAGAGGAAACCTGCCTGTATTTACATATAATACTGTGTTAAAAGAGATTTCAGATATGATTCACTAACTGGAAAAAGGAATCATACAGTGCTTGATTTTAACTGTGTGATCTAACACATGACAAAAAAGGGATCGCAAGAGGAACATGATCCTTAGGAGAATGCAATATTGATCAAGTTCCTTGAGAGCAGAAATTGGGAAAGGGACATCTATATCCACAACATAGACCAATGTATAGTAGGTTCTGTGAAACCTATAATGTAACTCAGAACAAAGTGCCACAGTATGCAATTAAAGGAAAAAGACTAATAAGGAGAGAGGTATTGTTCAAAAGTGAATGCAAAAGAGCAAAGCAGGTCAAAGACGTACTTTAGAGATATAAATGACTCTGTAGCCAGCCTGTACATGAGGATCTGAAAAAAATAAAGTGGGTGGAGCAGAGAAACTTTGAGAAGAGTATTACGAATGAGGCTAAAAATATTCCAAAACTTTTCCATTGATTCATACACAAATTATCAATTTAAAGGCAACTAATTAAGCTCAGGTACTTGGAGAGAATTCAGACTACAGCAGATCATTAAATCCTGTGATAGTAGAAGAGATCAGAAACTCATAGATTAGCATTTCAATGAGGAAAACCTGTAAACTTTTCATGTAACTAAGGAGGCACAAATAATGTCAGTCATGGATTTGACACAAACTATCTAGTCTTACAAGTATCAATGGTTACTGCTTTTAACTTATGTTATTGGTCAATCATTCCATACATCAACAATCCTTTTTTTTTTTTTTTTATACTTTGTCGCTGTCTCCCGCGTTTGCGAGGTAGCGCAAGGAAACAGACGAAAGAAATGGCCCAACCCCCCCCCCCATACACATGTACATACACACGTCCACACACGCAAATATACATACCTACACAGCTTTCCATGGTTTACCCCAGACGCTTCACATGCCTTGATTCAATCCACTGACAGCACGTCAACCCCTGTATACCACATTGCTCCAATTCACTCTATTCCTTGCCCTCCTTTCACCCTCCTGCATGTTCAGGCCCCGATCACACAAAATCTTTTTCACTCCATCTTTCCACCTCCAATTTGGTCTCCCTCTTCTCCTCGTTCCCTCCACCTCCGACACATATATCTTCTTGGTCAATCTTTCCTCACTCATTCTCTCCATGTGCCCAAACCATTTCAAAACACCCTCTTCTGCTCTCTCAACCACGCTCTTTTTATTTCCACACATCTCT
The DNA here is from genome assembly GCF_036320965.1 of Panulirus ornatus. Taxonomy (NCBI): domain Eukaryota; kingdom Metazoa; phylum Arthropoda; class Malacostraca; order Decapoda; family Palinuridae; genus Panulirus; species Panulirus ornatus. The sequence goes on from NC_092224.1 coordinate 92,290,978, forward strand.
CTTACCCTTACGTTACTTACTCGATCAAACCACCTCACACCACACATTTTCCTCAAACATCTCATTTCCAGCACGTCCATCCTCCTGCGCACAACTCTATCCATAGCCCATGCCTCGCAACCATACAACATTGTTGGAACCACTATTCCTTCAAACATACCCATTTTTGCTTTCCGAGATAATGTTCTCGACTTCCACACATTTTTCAAGGCTCCCAAAATTTTCGCCCCCTCCCCCACCCTATGATCCACTTCCGCTTCCATGGTTCCATCCGCTGACAGATCCACTCCCAGATATCTAAAACACTTCACTTCCTCCAGTTTTTCTCCATTCAAACTCACCTCCCAATTGACTTGACCCTCAACCCTACTGTACCTAATAACCTTGCTCTTATTCACATTTACTCTTAACTTTCTTCTTCCACACACTTTACCAAACTCAGTCACCAGCTTCTGCAGTTTCTCACATGAATCAGCCACCAGCGCTGTATCATCAGCGAACAACAACTGACTCACTTCCCAAGCTCTCTCATCCCCAACAGACTTCATACTTGCCCCTCTTTCCAAAACTCTTGCATTTACCTCCCTAACAACCCCATCCATAAACAAATTAAACAACCATGGAGACATCACACACCCCTGCCGCAAACCTACATTCACTGAGAACCAATCACTTTCCTCTCTTCCTACACGTACACATGCCTTACATCCTCGATAAAAACTTTTCACTGCTTCTAACAACTTGCCTCCCACACCATATATTCTTAATACCTTTCACAGAGCATCTCTATCAACTCTATCATATGCCTTCTCCAGATCCATAAATGCTACATACAAATCCATTTGCTTTTCTAAGTATTTCTCACATACATTCTTCAAAGCAAACACCTGATCCACACATCCTCTACCACTTCTGAAACCGCACTGCTCTTCCCCAATCTGTTGAAGTAAAAATGGTTTGCCTCACTTAAGGGTAAAATCGCCCACAAGTTTGTATCAATTACTACTAATGACATCAGAAAAATCCATCCTTCAGTAGCTCGTTAGATCAAGATTATCTAGGCCTTTGATAACCCTTAACCCTCTCTTTTCTAAGCTAAATAAATATGAGTAGCTAAGTTGGCGGTTTCAGAGTGGTAGAGGATGTGTGGATCAGGTGTTTGCTTTGAAGAATGTATGTGAGAAATACTTAGAAAAGCAAATGGATTTGTATGTAGCATTTATGGATCTGGAGAAGGCATATGATAGAGTTGATAGAGATGCTCTGTGGAAGGTATTAAGAATATATGGTGTGGGAGGCAAGTTGTTAGAAGCAGTGAAAAGTTTTTATCGAGGATGTAAGGCATGTGTACGTGTAGGAAGAGAGGAAAGTGATTGGTTCTCAGTGAATGTAGGTTTGCGGCAGGGGTGTGTGATGTCTCCATGGTTGTTTAATTTGTTTATGGATGGGGTTGTTAGGGAGGTAAATGCAAGAGTCCTGGAAAGAGGGGCAAGTATGAAGTCTGTTGGGGATGAGAGAGCTTGGGAAGTGAGTCAGTTGTTGTTCGCTGATGATACAGCGCTGGTGGCTGATTCATGTGAGAAACTGCAGAAGCTGGTGACTGAGTTTGGTAAAGTGTGTGGAAGAAGAAAGTTAAGAGTAAATGTGAATAAGAGCAAGGTTATTAGGTACAGTAGGGTTGAGGGTCAAGTCAATTGGGAGGTGAGTTTGAATGGAGAAAAACTGGAGGAAGTGAAGTGTTTTAGATATCTGGGAGTGGATCTGTCAGCGGATGGAACCATGGAAGCGGAAGTGGATCATAGGGTGGGGGAGGGGGCGAAAATTTTGGGAGCCTTGAAAAATGTGTGGAAGTCGAGAACATTATCTCGGAAAGCAAAAATGGGTATGTTTGAAGGAATAGTGGTTCCAACAATGTTGTATGGTTGCGAGGCGTGGGCTATGGATAGAGTTGTGCGCAGGAGGATGGATGTGCTGGAAATGAGATGTTTGAGGACAATGTGTGGTGTGAGGTGGTTTGATCGAGTAAGTAACGTAAGGGTAAGAGAGATGTGTGGAAATAAAAAGAGCGTGGTTGAGAGAGCAGAAGAGGGTGTTTTGAAATGGTTTGGGCACATGGAGAGAATGAGTGAGGAAAGATTGACCAAGAGGATATATGTGTCGGAGGTGGAGGGAACGAGGAGAAGAGGGAGACCAAATTGGAGGTGGAAAGATGGAGTGAAAAAGATTTTGTGTGATCGGGGCCTGAACATGCAGGAGGGTGAAAGGAGGGCAAGGAATAGAGTGAACTGGAGCGATGTGGTATACAGGGGTTGACGTGCTGTCAGTGGAGTGAATCAAGGCATGTGAAGCGTCTGGGGTAAACCATGGAAAGCTGTGTAGGTATGTATATTTGCGTGTGTGGACGTGTGTATGTACATGTGTATGGGGGGGGGGTTGGGCCATTTCTTTCGTCTGTTTCCTTGCGCTACCTCGCAAACGCGGGAGACAGCGACAAAGTATATAAAAAAAAAAAAAAAAAAAAAAAAAAAAAAAAAAAAAAAAGTTGGCTCCCATACTGACTGTTTCTGTCTGGGAATCATCTTTGTAGCTCAACACTGTTCTACCTCCATTGTCTTTTTTCATGTAAGGTAACCATACCTGAACACAATATTCAAGGTGGGAAAGCAGTGACTTGTAAAGAGTGAGGATAATTTCCAGACTTGAATTTGACAGCCCTACCTATGAATCAAGAAATTTCATCTGCCTTTTTACTACTTCTTACCACTTACTTGGTTTGTCACCAGAGATCATTACACTCATCTTTTTCTTTGTTTGCCATTTGTAGCTCAACAGAAGCTATATTGTGAAGTGCCTTCTCATTTCTACAACCAATATGTAAAACTCTGCACTAAATAATGTCAAAATTCATCTGCCATTGTAACTCATCTTTATCAGTTTTAGGCTGCAGATGTTAAATATCTCATGTAGATTTATATCCCAACTTATTAGTCTGCATATTTCAATAACTTAAAATGCGGCTTGTCATATATTCTATTCATTATACTTAATCGCTGTCTCCCACATCAGCGAGGGAGCGCAAGGAATCAGACGAAAGAATGGCCCAGCCCACCCACAATCACATGTATATACATAAACACCCACACACGCGCATATACATACCTATACCTTTCAACGTATACATACATACATATACAAACATTCACAGACATTATAATTTTTTCATTATACTTTGTCGCTGTCTCCCACATTAGCGAGGTAGTGCAAGGAAACAGACAAAAGAATGGCCCAACCCACCCACATACACATGTATATACATACACGTCCACACACGTACATATACATACCCATACATCTCAACGTATACATATACATACACACACAGACATATACATATATACACATGTACATAATTCATACTGTCTGCCCTTATTCATTCCTGTCGCCACCCCACCACACATAAAATAACAGCCCCCTCCCCCCGCATGTGCGCGAGGTAGCACTAGGAAAAGACAACAAAGGCCTCATGCGTTCACACTCAGTCTCTAGCTGTCATGTATAATGCACCGAAACCACAGCTCCCTTTCCACATCCAGGTCCCACAGAACTTTCCATGGTTAACCCCAGATGCTTCACATGCCCTGGTTCAATCCATTGACAGCACATTGACCCCGGTAAACCACATCGTTCCAATTCACTCTATTCCTTGCACGCCTTTCACCCTCCTGCATGTTCAGGACCCGATCACTCAAAATCTTTTTCACTCCATCTTTCCACCTCCAATTTGGTCTCCCACCTCTCTTCGTTCTCTCCACCTCTGACATATATCCTCTTTGTCAATCTTTCCTCACTCATTCTCTCCATGTGACCTAACCATTTCAAAACACCCTCTTCTGCTCTTTCAACCACACTCTTTTTATTACCACACATCTCTCTTACCCTTCATTACTTACTTGATCAAACCACCTCAATACACCCTCTTCTGCTCTCTCAAACACTCTTTTTATCAATACACATCTCTTTTACCCTTTCATTACTTACTCGATCAAACCACGTCACACCACATATTGTCCTCAAACATTTCATTTCCAATACATCCACCCTCCTCCATGCAACCCTATCTATAGCCCATATGTGGTAATAAAAAGAGTGTGGTTGAGAGAGAAGAGGGTGTTTTGAAATGGTTTGGTCACATGAAGAGAATGAGTGAGGAAAGATTGACAAAGAGGATATATGTGTCAGAGGTGGAGGGAACGAGGAGAAGTGGGAGACCAAATTGGAGGTGGAAGGATGGAGTGAAAAAGATTTTGAGCGATCAGGGCCTGAACATGCAGGAGGGTGAAAGGTGTACGAGGAATAGAGTGATTCTGAAAATGACGTGGTATACTGGGGTCGACGTGCTGTCAATGGATTGAACCAGGGCATGTGAAGCATCTGGGGTAAACCATGGAAAGTTCTGTGGGGCCTGGATATGGAAAGGGAGCTGTGGTTTCGGTGCATTATACATGACAGCTAGACACTGAGTGTGAATGAACGGGGCCTTTGTTGTCTTTTCCTAGCACTATCTCACGCACATGCAGGAGGAGGGGGTTGTCATTTCATGTGTGGCGGGGTGGTGATGGGAATGAATAAAGGCAAGTATGAATTATGTACATGTGTATATGTATGTATATGTCTGTAAATGTTTATATATGTATACGTTGAAATGTATATGTATGTATATGTGCGTGTGTGGACGTGTATGTATATACAAGTGTATGTGGGTGGGTTGGGCCATTCTTTCGTCAGTTTCCTTGCGCTACCTCACTAATGTGGGAGACAGCAACAACATATGATACAATAAATAAAGTAAATAATCGTCCATTTTGCAAAATTGTATTTTCACATTGATTGATGAAGATTAAACCCAAACAGGAGAGATATATAATTCTGGGAGCTCTACATAATCGCCCATAACCTAGAAACTAGGACCTTTTTCACTTTCCTGATGAGGGTCCTAAGTTATGGACCAAAATATAAAGCTCCAAGAATTATTCCAGAATTATTTGTTTATTTCTCCAGTGTAGATATTATCTTCATAATTGTCCTTGTTTAAACTTAGTCTCTCTGTGCTGTGTGCATTTATGTATAAATATGAAAAGATTGTAATGATAAATTGTGCTAACAGAACACACAGTTCACCCCTTAACCTAAATATTTAATAATCAAAAATAAAATTTTCTATTTTCAACAGAACATTAAAATTTAAGATACATGAAATTTTAATGGGTTCCGTTGACTTAAACAAGTTTCAACTACTTTTATGTAAATTAACCCCTCATTTTCTATGATCTTCAGAGCTCTGTGCAAGCATTTGTTTCTATTCACTGATAACAGTGATGACTGTCTTGTGACCTAGAGAGGCAGATAATAATATCTTCACATTTTCTCTATGATATCACAATTTAAGATAAACCTGGGTGTCAGGGATTAGAGTGATGAGGCTTTCATAGGTTCTGTTGATTCCTAAACATTTCACCAACTTTTTATTTTTTCAACCCCACATTTTTCCTGAACCTCACAGCCTTCTAAAAAGACTAAACCACCACTCCCTTTAAACACATTCATAAATGGTGCAGTGCACAATTCAACAGTTTAGAAAGAACAAACTTAGTGCCTCATCTCCAAATCTACAACATACATCCAAAATACCAACACATGCTCCCATGGAGTATGCCGAAAGATGCTTCCACAGAGTGCAGAAAATTCTCACAGAATGGCAGGGTTATATTCCTGGCAATCTATCCTTATACTAGAAACACACAGTATGAGTAACTGAAATCCATGTTATAAGGGGGTTGCATTCTAGACCAAAAATTTACCCAATCTATCATGTATGATATATACCCAAAATAGCTTACCATCAATATACCACAAACTACCACAATGTAAATTAGACTTTCTAATCCAGCAACTATTGCCATTTTACTAATAAATCTGCCAATATCTAATTATTCTTAATGAGAATGCTGGTGTCACAGTGTCTGAGGTAGGTGATGGTGGAGTGGGATGAGGGTGGAATGAAAGATCTGTCATGCCTTCCAAAGTAAGTCTATCCATTTCAACATGAGATATATATATGTTTGGCCATTATAAGATTTTTTTTTTTTTTTTTTTTAAACTATTCACCATTTCCCACATTAGCAAGGTAGCATTAAGAACAGAAGACTGAGCCTTTGAGGGAATATCCTCACTTGGCCCCCTTCTCTGTTCCTTCTTTTGGAAAATTAAAAATGAGAGGGGAGGATTTCCAGCCCCCTGCTCCCTTCCCTTTTAGTCGCCTTCTACGACACGCAGGGAATACATTTTCAAGTAAGAAAGATCTCATATATATGGCATATTAAGAATATGAAATCTTGGTGTTTCTTATATGGTGACCACCCAGGGTTGGAATACAACACGAATCTAATATTAATGTGTTCTGGCATCATTACAAAAATGAAAAACCTTACAATCTGCATGAATATTTCATTATCGATTGAAAAGACTATAAAAAAAAATTCTTCAAATAAGTTGCTACACCAAAAACATGCCGTCATTCTATGAATCTCTACCTTTATTCCCAAATATCGCTATTGCAAAACACTAATGTGAGCCATCATTCTGTGGTGACCACCTGTACTGTATATGCACTATTCACTATGGCACGATGTTGATGCTTGCCCCCACTGCTAATACTTTTGTGAATCTTGGCACCCGAAAACAGTCTGCAATTAGTTCCTCATGTCAAGAATCCCCACTCCACATGAAAAAGCATATAAGCACAATACTTGAAATCAAGCTGGAGGCACTTAGACATCTTGAAAGTGGTTGTGCACTTATCCTGAACAAATTCATTTCATTGTCTACTTGTAAGGATGAAGTCGACTTGCCCAATCAACTTTGTTCTCAGTAAAAATAACCAGAGTAAGATATACATCAAACAGGAAGAAAAAGTTTACGATATGGTTGGAAGAAATCAGAAGAGTATATCAATCATCTCTACCATTGTTTGTAAAGTTATTGAAGCTGTAAATATATCTATGCTACTACAAGATTTCCAAATAAATATATTTATGCTACAACAAGATTCCCAAATAAATTCAAAGCTTTCATAGAGGCTTAGAATTACAAGTCTCCACAAATATTTCTTGCTGGTAATACAGGATTGTTTAAAAAGTGTGTCCCAAGCAAGAGCTACATTTCCAAGGAGGTAAGGAATATATATAGATGCTAGTTTGCCATTCTCAGAATCCTCAAGTTTTAAAAGGACTTTGTCAGTATACCCTACCAGCTCACTGGCGAGACATACAAAGGCATGGATAACTGTAAACTTGTCTGAGAACAGGTTTATGAACTGTTTTTGTGTTGAGGTGGAGCAATACTGCAGTGAAGTTACTCTCATTTTCAAGGTGTTATTCATTCTCAACAATGCCCAAGGAAACCCTGTTCACCCGACTGACTTACATACCATTGTTAAAGCGTTATTATTGCTGCCCAAAACCATCTCCATAATCAAGTTCCTCATTAAGGGACGAGATTATGAAGGTTTTTATGGAAAATCACCACTTTCAAAATATATTATCAGAGGTAATTATCCTAGCAACTATGTTTGTGACAAATCTAATGTGCCATCAGTTCATTAATTCTGGCAACAATACAACTTCCTCTATGCAATAATACTAAAATCAAGAGACAAATGCCACTATGAATGGAGATGAAAGGCTGTGTAGAAGGAATGCATTCAAAATCATTGGGTTCTGTGAACCTGTACACTGAAAGTGGCAGGAACTGTCAAGCTAGGCCAAACTGTTAGGTTCGACAGTTTTGAAGATGACAAAACCTAGCTTCTCATGTCATACAGCAGAACTAGTTACTGTAAAGAAGACTTGCTGGAACTGACAAAGAAAGGGGCACTGGAGGCAGAGAAGGGAGAAGTTGATGTAGAATGACATGCGAGTTAACTACCAACAAGTTAGCTGATTTTTTCATGTTCGCTGACCACCTGGGCCAGGAAACAGTTCATATGAACCTAAACTTGGAAAGAAGTTTCAAGCTGAGGAGGGCATTAGCTCTTTTCTTAGCTACCTACAAAGAGATCTACAAGGAGTAACAGTATACTGTTAAAAAAAGAACCCCTTAGCAAGGTATTTCATGACCTCTTCCTCAGGACCAAGTGCATCCATTATTTCCATCACTCCTCCATTGGGCCTACTGTTTGCCATGGAAGCACTCCTACAAGTAGCAATTAGTGAGCCAGGTAGCCTAAAGGATCCCCTCCTCTATGTCAAATGTAAATGACAACCCACAACCCCAAAGAGGGTAATTCTCCACCTCATGTAGCTACATAAACACCAGGTTGGAGTGTATTCATTTATCGTGTATTTGCACAAAATTATATTACTGAATACCAATGTATCATTGGAGTTTGCTACGTAAGAGAACAGAACACAATATAGGACTGGGTCCCAGACAGGGTCTGGAGCATACCTCCCCTTGTACTATATTAAAATTTGTTCACTTTATGCACACTCTACTTTATATAACTATGCACTAGTCACACATGAAAATGTACCACCCTAATACCACATGTCAATGAACAGACAACTCTTTGATACCCAGCAGGAGAGGAATATAAGAGTGGAATACCTCTATTATCATTTCTGGTACATTATGAGGTTTTTTACACATTCAGTTGACTCTTTACAAAGGTATTACCTACTTTTACATACATCATTCCTACATTAGCCCTGATGAACATAACTGTTGTCACCTTATTCAAAGAATAAAGTATAATGTTCCTGCATTACATTATGCTCTTCAGGTATTCCTATGGTAAAAAAAAACTATGGTAATCACCTAAAACATAGGTAGCTAAATCCCAATGCATGTTTTAATGTGGAATTAAATAAAGAAATTGAGATGTTTCGAGAATAATAAAAGCTGCAGAGCATGATTTCAAGCATTACATTTCACTCTACGATAACAGATAACTCAATAGTCATGTTTATAAATGTCAGTGAAAAATGTGGGATTAATTAATGTATATATACATAAAAAAACTTGTAAATCTTCATTACTTTATGAAAAACATAATTTTCAATATGCTACTCAAAATATACAAGACACATGCATGATTGAGCATTACTCCAACTGACAAATGTCAACAAGCAGATGACAGACCAAGAAGCTGTCTGTCCCACCAAAAGATTCCCAGCGGCAGACCACACTAAATTTTAATGGTATATTTCTTATAAATGTTTACCTATTTCTTTTATTGATTAAGCCTAAATTTTCCTTAGTATTCATAATTCTCATCACAATTACCATAGTATTAATGTATAAATCTATTTCTGACATCTGTTCCCTCTGGGAACTACCATCGAAGGGGTGGCCACAACAAAACAGTCTCTTCTAATCCCAGGGCCTTTAAGACTTGCCTCCTTCACATACATCATATTACGCATTCTTCCACCATTTCTCTTCCTCCAGCACTCTTCCATTCTATTTCCCAATGTCACAGGTGGCCTTCCTCTCACAACTACCTTGCTTGATTTTGCATAATATATAACAAGCTCTAAATTACACTCCACAGCATTTAATCCAACTCTAAAAAATACAATTTCAGAATAAATGTAAAAACTAAACAGGCACTTTTTACCAGTCTCAGGTATTATGGGAAACCAGGTGCGGCTTCCATAGGTTTTCTTTATTTCTACGTATGTTTCACTGACTTCAACATCAGTTTCCTCATCATTTTCTCTGACCTTCAGAGTCCCCCTTCCCTGTCACTTGTTCATCAAAAGATAAAATTAATGTTCCAAATAAGGTAATGCCAGTGTAAATAAGCTCTGCTAAATGTAAAAAGCCCACTGGTAAGCATTTCTTCCATATTCCTGTTTTTCTGAGATGTCCTTGAACTGAAACACTACAAAACAGCTAATGCAGAAACAGTGACAGGGAAAAAATATTAACAAATGTAAATATTATGATTAATTCTCGTAGGTGATTTATATATCATTCAAAATAATTCTAGTTGGTACAAGATCATACATAAAGGCCAAGTGGGGGGAGAGTTACCCGTAAATAAAGCTAGAACCTAAGTCATCCACCATAAGCTATTAAACTATGTATAAAATGTTCGTAGTCGTAAAAGTTCAGACGCGACATTTCAGTGTACTAAGGGCGTGCCCCTATTTCCAATAGTTGCCAAATATGTTACAATATCATATATCATCGTTACCACTTTCGTAACAGACAGAAAAGTCTTGCTGATAGGGGAAAACACGCGGGTGGTTCCCTTTCTATCAAGCAAACCATCATTGACCCTTAAACGAAAACAATATTTCTCATTTCTCTCCTTATTAACAAGATCATGGACTCGGAAGGTAACATAAATAGCTATAACGTGGCTACTAATTACTATGATTAATTAATAAAGAGTACAGATGAGCAATAAGCGAGCCATCTGGAAATACCTACCACAACACCTGGAACTCTCGTCGATAAACAAACTGAAACTGGGACCAGCTGATTCACCTGACAGATACGTTCCAATACTTTTTCCAACTTTCCTACGAAGAAAGTTAAATGTACTTTATTCGGTAACACTTAATTTTTTTTCACCTTCAAACGCATTTATGTGTCTATGAAGGTAGCAGTAATCGCATGATGTATGTAATTCTGGTAAATACATGGAAGGCTTAATTTGCCACAACAATAGAAATACCGCCTCAGTCATGTGATATGATAAAATTATTCAGAATGTATGGTGGATATTATTCAAGAAATTAAATTTTCAATAATAATATAAGCTTCCAGATCCAAATGACTATGAAATCTATGGTCCTGTATAATCTTTAAAAGTCTTATAAGAACAGACAGAAACTTGAAGTACTGTCGTCTGATGAGGCGGGAATGCGTAGGCTTTTCGGGTGAGGCCGATTATATAACTATATTTAGCAACGCATCTCTACGTCAATAGGACCGTTCGAGTTATTTCTTTATTGGTTCACTTTCGATACGACGATTCAAGATTTCCAGTGGTGTTTCTTTTACCGAGTGTATGTGCTGATGCAACTAATTAATTCAATAGGTGAGTAAATGTCTGTTTTCTGTTGTATACGACAAAGCAACACTTGAATGAACAAGTTTTGCGCCATAATCCAGAGTAGTTCATACTTCAAAATATAGAGGATAAGGTGACTGGAGCTGCACTGTGAAAGTCATCGTTAGTACTGGTATCAACTTGCTATTAGTAATTACTCTCTCATTACCAGAACATTGATACATAAAGGTTCTAAACAATCACGTGTTTACTTAATGCTAAAGAGCTATGTCATGAACGTTAATGCGGTTACCAACATAAAGATCAATATCTGGCCTCAGACATTCTGGCGGGAGTGATAAGTAAATCGATAAACAGGGAATGTACTTCATCGGTAACGCGAAGGACCAGCCCAACCCGGGACACAAGCTGTATGAGGAAGAGCTATGCTCGGTATATTATCGCAACTAGAGTCAGCTATACGGCTTATTAAACGACCCTTACGACTGGCATTGCCCTCCATACAAACCATTAGATAACCACGAAAGCTAAGCTGAAACAAAACACTCTGCCTCACGTTTCAACACTGTGTTCACAGACCACTCGACTCCCTGCCGACACCAAACTGACCAAACTACGCCATCATAACCCGGTACGTACAGACCTGTCATTCCCTCCCCCCACACTGCATGTGGTATCACCTATCTTCTTATCGCCACCGCTTTGACACATACATCTTTGTCATCCTTCCCTTACTCATTATCTTCATATGTCCATATAATTTCCTCACGCCCTCTTCAGCTCTCTCAACCACACTTTATTACCACACCTCTTTCTCACCTTTTCATTATTTACTGGATCAAATCACCTCACGCCACATATTGTCATCAGAAGTTTCATTTCCAACACATCCACCCTCCTCCGTACATCTGTGGCCCATGCTTAGCATCATTCCCACCCAGCGTAACAGGTATACTCTACGAACTTATACCTCTGTAGTTTGGACACACACCTTTCTCCCCCTTCCCTTTATGCAGTGGCACTATATATGCATTTCACCAATCCTCAGACACCTCACCATGACTCATACATACACTGAAAATCATAAGTAACCAATCAACAACACAGTGATCCCTTTTCTTAAGAGATTCAACTGCAATATCGTCGCTCCAGCTGCCTTGCCACATCTCATCTTACATATAGCTTTCACCACCTCTTCTTTCTTCACCAAACTACTCTCCGTAACTCGCACTTCACATATCACCTCGTCCCAAATACCCTACATCTGCCACTCTATTATCAAACATTCTTCAGTCCTTCAAAATACTCACTTCATCTCTTTACCTCATCAATACCTGTTACCACTTCCTCATTTGTCCCCTTCACCGATATTCTCTTTTATTTTAGGACACTTGATTTAAAACATCCTCTTATTCTCCCTAGTGTACTGATGTTGAGTTAGTAATACTTTCTAAGAGAAATAGAAGGATTTGTATGTGGTTTTTAAGGATCAGACTGAAGCGTATAAGGATAATAGAAATGCCTCATGGAAAGTGTAACGAATATATGGTGTAGGAGAAAAGCTACTAAACGCAGAGAGAAGTTTAATCAAGAGTGCAAGGCGTACGTGAGAGTAGGTAGAGAGGAGGGTTAGTGGTTCCAGTTGAAGATTGGCCTGCGGCAGGGGTGTGTTGTGTCACCATAGCTGTTTACTTTGTTATGGATGAGATGTTGAGGAGGGAAGATGCAAGGGCCTTGGAGAGGGAAAGAGAGAGAGAGAGCGGGGTGGGGAGGTATATTGTCTGTGCGGGGTGAGGGGTCCTAGAAAAATGAGTCAGTTATTGTTTGCTGATGACACAACACTAGTGAAATTCGAGTATGAAACTGCAGAAGGTGGAGTCTGATTTTGGGAGAGTGTGAAAGGAGGAACAAGAGAAAAATATAAATGAAAGCAAGGTTTAGCAATGTCTCTTGGGGTGTGAGTTTGAATGGAGAAGGCTTTGAGGAAGTGAGATGTTTTAGATACCTGGGAGTGGATATGGCAGCAAATGGAAGCGGTGAGTCATAGAGTGGGTAAGGGGGCCAAGGCTGTGGAAAATACGATCAACTTCCTAGCAAAGAATTTGTAGTGACCCAAAGGCAATCTGGCAAGGAATCAGACTCTTATAAGGGAATCCCAAACATGACATTAAATATCATAAAGTTACAATAATGAAACTGATGATGAAGGTAAGGCAGCAGAATTCATGAACGCGTGGAAGAAAAAAAAAGTGTTCAGGATTATGCCTGGAGAAAACATAAACTGTAACCAAGACAACGAGGAAGAAATAGCAGACTGAATGACTCGGAACGAGGAAAGAACCAACCCACACCAAACTATCGACTCGGGGCCCCGACTGTCCCCCAACAACTACCTCTCAGTGGCAGTAGACTTGCCGGATCTTCTTACAGCCAGCCATTCAGGAAACCAAGACCTCAACCCCGGGAAAAAAGTATAATGGATAAGAGGCCAGTCAACAAGCTACCTGCAGAAGATCTTTCAGTACCTTTTCAACATCCACAGTGCTAAAGATAGGGGTATAGAATGTGCCTATGTCCTGTATGGGGTGCGATGGCTCCTGTGTTGACTGCTCCATCTTGCTGCAATACAAGGACCCTACTGGAAATTAGTTCGTAAAACTTTAGTAGGTTATCCTAGTGGAAGCTACTGTGTACCTTATTGTGGTGTGTTGCACATGTGTATACCTATCGTAATGTTCAAGGGTCCCTTAATAAAGTCAATCAATCAAAGATAGGCTAAAATATCAACGATACTAAAACCAGGAATGCCAGAAACAAACCCAAAGAACTGCCGCCCCTCAACCCCCCCCCCCCCCCTAGAAGTCCCAGGGAAAGTTTGGAAGAATTATCCTAAGGTTAAGATGACACCTTGAAAACAATAACTTCCATAACCCTGATCAATACGTCTTCCGGAGGAGGGGGTAAGAGCACCACCTCAGCAATAGCGACTGCGGTTGACAGAATCGCTCGCTTCGCCCACACGGACAAGGAATTAATCGTGCAGTAATACAGAGATGTAAGCGGAGCCATTGACAGAGTGTGGACAAATGGCCTACAGTTTATATCACCGCAGTTAGGCATGCCTGAGGTCACAGAAAGACTATCTGTGTTTAACTTTCCATACTAACATAGCACAGAAGGCACCACCAACTCTGCTGCAGCCTCGCCCAGCAGCGTCACCCATGTTCCTTCAGTTAATCGGGGTTGCTCCAAGGCAGCGTTCTATCACCAACGCCATTCATAGCTTACACAGCTGACGTCCCCCGCACCAGTTGGTTCCCTGCGCATGGACATCTGTGCAGATGACGCTACTCACATGGTCCTCTCGAACAACTCTCTCCCGGGACATACTCCCCTGCCTCTGCCATATGTGGGTCACTGGCATCCAACCCCAGTCCCCCACATACTCACTTCCCCATACACAACACCTGACAACACATAACTCACGCTGATCTCTATCGGTTTTCCTATTTTTTTCTTTGCTTTGCGGATTGTACAGTTTATTGACGCAAGTCTCTGGCGCCGAGTCTGAGCGGCGTCACAGGTTGGGCGGATCCCAGCAGAGCTTTCTTGACCGCCATCATGCGACTGGGACCCATCCCACTTCCGTCGCTACGCACCGCCCACACTTGGCTTAGTTTTTTTTCCTATCCATTTCTCCAACATTGTCGGTCTCGCTTCTTACATTCCGTCTGTTCAACACCATCTGATTATTACCTCCTCCTTTGATCATCATCTCTGAAACCCAACTGTTCATGGGTGCTTTTCCTCAGCACTAAGAGATCTCCAGCTTGTAATCTCTGATCATCGGTTCCGCTCCAAGGGTGGAGTCTGTGTCTACTGTGGTACGAAAACACCCCCATTGCTCGTCTCGTGGGTCTTGAGTCTCCTGACTTTGATGCCACCTGGCTCAAAATCTCTTTCCCTTCTACTACCTTGCTTGTAGTGTTTTATTCCCCTCCCTACAACCGCCCCATTTCCTCCGCCTCTTCTTGCCACGAAGTTCTGCTCCCTTCTCCTCCACGCACTGAGATCGTCCGTGAGTTTAGTGTACGCCACTAGGATTGGCTAGGCTCCGACCGGGATGATCCCGGCGGAGTCGTGTACCTTCGTTTTCTGTCGACGATCTGGAGCAATACACAGGACCTCCCACCAGAGTTTTTTCATGACCGTGGCGCCCACTCCTGTGACACAACCTGACCTCGTTCTTATCTCCTTTGGTTTCTCTGACCACCATCTTAGTTCTATTCCTTGTAAGTGGGCAGCACAATCCTCTTTTCCCCCTCTCCCTTCGAAACGCCAGCTTTGGCACCCTGAGAGAGCTCAGTGTCTATCCCAGCCTAACCACCTTCACCTCTGACCTTCCCTGGGATGTGTAGCCTGCCAGTTTGGTTGGGGTGCCCTGCATTGTGCTGAACGCCTAGCAGAGGATATCTTGGTTGGGATGTTGGACCACATCCCATCTAAAATCTCATTGTCCTCAGCCTGGGTTGGTGCAGCCCATCCCTAAGGAATGAGGTCGCTCTAACCCCTCTCACTATCGCCCAATTGCTCTCGTTTCTCTAACCCCTCCCACTATCGCCCAATTGCTCTCGTTTCTGTAACCCCTCCCACTATCGCCCAATTGCTCTCGTTTCTCTAACCCCTACCGCTATCGCCCAATTGCTCTCGTTTCTCCTATCTCCAGTGTCTCTGATCCTCTCACTTTCTCAAACTGTTCGACTTCGATTCCTTTCTTGTAGATCACCAGGGTGGTTCTCAGTGTTAGTTGTACTTGTGATCTCTCCTGTGTGACTCACCTCTGGTCATCCTCTCTCAGGATAACTTTGGTCGTAGCTGTGGACGTCTCCAAAGCACTTGACATGATGTGGCATAAGTCTTTTGCTGTCTGAACTCCTTTCCTTTAATTTGATTCCACTGCTTCTTTTTTGTTTTCTAATGCACAGTTTCCTCTCAGGCTGTTTCATCTCAGTACTCGTCGATGGAGCGATTTCGTCCTTCCTATCCTAATAATGACTGTTGGTGTTCCTCAAGGTTCTGTCTCATCACCTATCCTCTTTCTTCTCTCAGTAAATGATCTTCTCTCTTAAATTTCTAACACTATTCTCTCTTCTGCTGATGATTCCACTTTACGTACTTCAACTCACTTTCCCTTCCCTTCCCCTACTGATGCTCGTTCTATCTCATCTCGGACCTGTGCTGCATTTCGGAGTGGAGAATCAGCCCAGTAACCTTGTAAAACTTAAATGGTGCTATAAGGCAGTTTCTACCCACCTCTCTCTCTCTCTCTCTCTCTCTCTCTCTCTCTCTCTCTCTCTCTCTCTCTCTCTCTCTCTCTCTCTCTCTCTCTCTCTCTCTCTCTCTCTCTCTCTCTCAGTGAGGTGCTAAACCACTGGGTATACCATGGGAACCAGTATGCCACCTCCTCTCCTCTTGTCCTCCCATCCCTCCTCTTCATCACGGTCCCCCCACCCCTTACCATCCTTCCTGCCTATCCCTATTGTAGCAGTGTAAATGAGGGAGTCTTGTCCTGCGCCCTAAGTCTATGAGAAAGGTCAACTAATAGTCTAGTGGGCGTCT
The DNA here is from genome assembly GCF_036320965.1 of Panulirus ornatus. NCBI lineage: Eukaryota > Metazoa > Arthropoda > Malacostraca > Decapoda > Palinuridae > Panulirus > Panulirus ornatus. The sequence goes on from NC_092224.1 coordinate 92,307,680, forward strand.
GTGGGTTGTTGCGTGTCAGCCATTTATTCGTAGGTTAAGTCCTTATGTTATTTACATGTTAGCTTTATCTTTATGTCAGCCCTTAACTGCAGCGATCAATAACTGACACCCAGTCAGTTATTGAGCGTTGTAGTTAACGACCGGCGACGGATATTTGAACACCTGTAACTCATTTGTGTAATATTATTGTCAGTTTATGATAGTGTTTCTGTTTCATGCGAGTTTCAATATCCGACATAATCAATGTCTATACGTGTTACAACACAGGTGTGGTAAGGCGATAATTTTCCCAGGCCATAATAATAAATTTCGATTTAATAGTATTCTGTTTACAGCTACTGTTATGTTGTTGGCTACATAACTGTTTATGCCAGTTATCGTTATTCTAATGAAACTATTATGTATTAAAGCAGGTTTAACAAAGCTGAAATCTTGTCAGTCTTCGTGTCATGCCATTTTTTGGGTTTATAGGAATATATGTGTGTATGAAGGTACCTTTGGAAGTATATATATATATAATTTTTCATGATAGCCTTGTTTCGTTTTCCCGACGAATGCAGTGGATTATCACCTGGTGTTAATTTCCCTCTTCATAATGTGTAAATCCCCATTTATAGGCCTTTATTATTAGGCTACATGTGTGCTAGTGACATGGTATGTCTTCCATTCAAATTCTGACCCCACCGAAATACACTGTCTTGTTTCGAACACTGCTCGTTTATGTCTTATGTAATACGATTCTTGCCGATCTTTTATTGTTTTCCCATGGTTTCTGGTTTCTCTTGTACTGCATCACTTAAAGAACTCTTCGTAATCAGCGTCATATAAGTGATTTTTAAAATCCTGAAGGCAGTAATCAGGTCACTCCTCACTCTTCTCTCCTCCATGGTGGACAGATTTGTAAACCTTAGCCTGGCAAATAAATCTACAAATGGAACTGGACGTCTTCGGCTTGCAACGGACATAAACTTATGGACCGGGCTCACATATGGCAAATGAATCTGGATACTGAAAATTGCAAAATTTTTACATATCGGTAAATGAAAATGAAAAGGCAAGATACAAAATAAATTCTTTTGGGCTACAAAGGTAAATGAGGAAATTGACATGGGTGCAATAATCTCTGGTGGCCTAAAGCCAAGTAAACAGTGCGGTAAAAAAAAAAAGGGCGGAGAAAATTCCTCTGATTCTTTTTGGAAGGGATTTCGAATTTGAAAGTCTAGGAACATTATCTTCACTCTTTACAGCTCACTGGTGCGTCCCCATCTTTAAATACGGGGGTCAGTTTTGATCACCCTGTTTGTGGAAAGACAGGCATTAGTGATAGCACAAAGGCGAGCTACCAAGCCTAGGAAAGAAAACGTCATGAGATCTAATAAAGGTATTCCAAATTACCTAAGGCTTCGAAAGTCATGCTACTAAACCATTTCAGAATAGATTTGCCTGATTTCACTTGCAGTAATGGTTACAAACTCGTAGGCAAACGTATTACTTCGAATGAGGCGACGTATTTTTTCATCAGGATTGTTAACACTTATATGATTTACCAGCTGGGGTGGTTGACAGCAGTACCATAGATAACGTTTTAACTATAAACGAGAAATATTTCGAAATCCACGACTGACATTTATTCGCACCACCTTTGCTCTATGATAAATGTACTGGTCTTCCTCTTTAAAGATGTGCATGTCTCTCTACTGCTACCACTCTGACCATGAATTTTTGGTCTGTTCCAGTAAACAACCTCGTTAGGATTTAAGGGTCTGTTGTTGTTTGGATTCATTTTGGTTTAATGTCATAATTCAGGCCAATCTCTTATGACTGAGGCACCATATTTGTTTCTCCTCTATGGACCTTCTCAGTTGGATCTTATGTGCTTCTGGTGCCATCGGTGACCAGACTTTGAGAAGCATAATCCATTTTAGTTTACGTTGTGAATAATTTGCAAGAACATCCTCATCCATCCATCTCCGGATACTGGTGCCCTGCTATTTCTCCCTTATGGTGTAGCTTACAGATTTTTTTTCTTTCTAACACGGATCTCATAATCTGGCTAAGGAATTCAGTGTCCTGGTTTATATTCCCTAGAATTGTTAGGCTGGACAAAGCTTCCTCTCTCATATTTTCATTCGGTGAAGAATTCTCCACCGCTTTCATTGGTAAATCCATATTAACCATATATTCAGAATGAAACACTGCATGATATTTTTCCGCTGGGTGGTGTGCCATTAGTGGCTTTTTATTATCCTAGGCAGTTGCAAGTAATAATTTACAACCAAGACTGGTGATGCATCAGTTGTTGATTGGTGTGTTCACTTGACCAGCTAGGCTGTTACAAGAGGGAACTGGTGCGTTCCTGTAACACGTCGTAAGCTAGGCTGTTGCGTTCCTACAGCATGTCTTAATGTTCCTAAGGTAATAATAAGGTAATAGTATTACTCGATCTTGTAACTCCATGTGGGGTTTCGTTTCAGCCAATCCTTTCTCCTGTAATTAAAGCAGGGTACACGCGATCAATATTATTACTGTTAAGTGTCAATACTGACATTACTTTTAGGTTTTGTCAGTATTGTGAACACACGTCAATTTTTGTCAGTATAATCGCGTGGTTTTGTTCCCAGCGATTATTATTCAAGTGCAATGGGAAAATGAAAGGACAAAGCTAGTCTCGCAATTATTCTAGTAACTCTGTATACAAAACAATACATTGCTGCAATAAAGCTTCTCTCCGTCTTGTGTTTCTCCAAATTTGTTGCCATTGCGACTGTGTTGTTTCAGGTGGCTGTGACGATGCTGATCCTGGGAATGACAGTACAACGAACAGACGACCAGGCATTAGTCATTCCATGGGCCCCGCCCACATACTGACGCCTGGATTTCAAAATGTCTGAAAATACATCATTACGGATTTCCGGTGTTGACAGTACATCATCAGTACGATACACACACACACACACACACACACACACCCAATCATCAGTAATATTGACTACAGAAAATACTGACATACAGTGATCATGTGTACCCTGCTTTAAGATGTACCCAGGAGAATATATCCGGTACACATGGCTGAGATAAGCAATCCGCCTCTTGCACTCGTGCAAGGTACACTCATTATTTTTGGTAAATAACTTATTCCAGATATAAGCATCTTAGGGGATACTCGATACTTTTTCAAGAGGATTGTTAACAAATGGAATGATGTATTAGATTAGATAAGTAACACAAATACTTTGAAGTATAGGTTTGATAAAATGTCTTGCTTCAAGTCCACAATTGACATTCTTTGCGCCTTCTTAGTTACATGAATAGTTTGCAAGTTTTTTATCTTTGAAATAGGATGTTACAGACAGCCTCCTAAGGACATAGTTTGTCTGTTGCTTTTGGAAATCTTTTGTATTTGTATTCTGCATACTTCGTCAGTCGCACTCACATTATTATATGGTGCTTTGATCAAAGGGTCTTAACCTGTCTGTGGTCCATGGCCCATTATCTAATGGTCCACAAGGATAGATAGATAGTTAAATGAATTTTACCATCAATACCATCTCTAGTAAGGGTTAGGGTGACATTGTTTTCAGACCCGACATGATATTGGATATATGGTAAAGGTGGTCCACTGAGACGAGGGGGGGGGGGAGGACCTCTAAGTGGTCCACATAAATAAAACAGTCAAGACTCCTTGGCTTGCTTGAACCGTTCGCTTGGACCGTTGCTGTAGTCATGGAATTTGCTAAGGAACCTTTCTTACCAGGGAGGTCGGTTCCCCTTCCTCCCATGCTATTCCTTGTTACACGTGTGTGGTTAAGGCATTATTTATCCCAGACATATCCACATTTTGATACTTTTCCCCCCTTAATCTGCTAGTTTGAATCTACTGGCTGCTTTTCAATTAATTTTGAGACTATCTCTATTCTGTTAATATTCCAGTACTACTACTACTACTACTACTACTACTAGTAATAATAATAATAATAATAATAATAATAATGATAATGATGATGATAATGTATGGAAATGAAGGAAAATGTGGTGCATATTTTAATACAAACATATCAACCCCAACCAGCGGATTTGGTGCTGGCCTCTCCGCCCACACCCAGCTGCAGTGAACCAGTCTTGCTGCTGCATTCACTGCCACCCACACCAGCTGGAGTGAACAGGTCTTGTTGCTGGATTCACCGGCTCCCACACCAGCTGCTGTGAGCGGGGCTGATGCTGGCCCGACTGCCAACACCATCTGTTATCAGCCACACAATGAACGGTACTTGACCCCCTGCTGCTTGGCCTGCCATACCCGGTATATACAATCGAGGACAAAGGAGATTCCTGCTCGGGTACAGCTTTGCTGCTACACCACTTGAAGGTTAGCAGTAGCCGGGAGCTGTTGCTAACCCCGTCAGCCTGCCCTTGAGCAATGCAGTATACAGTGAAATTAATAATGTAATACTCTGTTTTTACAAATATTCTAATCGTTTTTGCCCCTCAAAGATATATATATATATATATATATATATATATATATATATATATATATATATATATATATATATATATCCCTGGGGATAGGGGAGAAAGAATACTTCCCACGTATTCCCTGCGTGTCGTAGAAGGCGACTAAAAGGGGAGGGAGCGGGGGGCTGGAAATCCTCCCCTCTCATTATTTTTTTTAATTTTCCAAAAGAAGGAACAGAGAAGGGGGCCAGGTGAGGATATTCCCTCAAAGGCCCAGTTCTCTGTTCTTAACGCTACCTCGCTAACGCGGGAAATGGCGAATAGTTTGAAAGAAAGAAAGAATATCGGAAAGTATCACAATTTTGCGCGTGATCAAGTATATTCCTATGAGTCCACGGGGAAAATGAAATACGGTAAGTTCCCAAATGCACTTTCGTGTAATAATCACATCGTCATAGCTAACAGTTAGTTGATATGCAACGAAGGGACGTAGCTAGGACCCCATTTGCTAAACATGTGATTGTCCAAGACCAATCACATGTTTACCAAATGGCGTCCTAGCTACATCTCTTCGTTGCATATCAACTGACATATTCCTCTCTTGTCTCCCCTGATGATGTGATTATTACACGAAATTGCACCTGGGAACTTATCGTGTTTCATTTTCCCCGTGTCCTCATGGGAATATATATATATATATATATATATATATATATATATATATATATATATATATATATATATATATATATATATATATATATATATATATATATATATATATAAGAAAGGGAGCTGTGGTTTCGGTACATTACACATGACAGCTAGAGACTGAGTGTGAACGAATGTGGCCTTTGTTGTCTTTCCTGGCGCTACCTCGCGCGCGCCATTTCATGTGTGGCGGGGTGGCGACGAATGGATGAAGGCAGCAAGTATGAATATGTACATGTGTATATATGTATATGTCTGTGTATGTATATGTATATATATACGTTGAAATGTGTAGGTATGTATATATGAGTGTGTGGGCAATAAGCCATTTTCATCCCAAGAAACTGGACCCTCTTAAGACCTTTTTTTTTTTTGGTAAATAAATGCGAATCGTTATATTCCTTGTAAGCTTCCTATCATCGTGATAGTTAATATTTATTCCCACGCACATAAATGAACCCTTCCAAAAATATGTCCGGCAGTGAAAATATATTAAAAGATACCTTGTCATATGTAGTGTCAACTGTTTCAGTGAACACTGAAACAACCGGCCACGTTTCGCTACGTTTCCGTACAAGATTGACGTATCTTTTATTCTGTCGAAATTTGTCCGCTGGAGCATATTTTATAGATTTGTTTCATTGAATAAAACTTGCTTGGTTATAGCCATCAGCTGTTTTTTTATTCATAAATAACATAAATTCATTTCCAGTCTAAAAATGGTCGCTTGATTCATAGAAAACCTAGCAACAGCTGTATTTAGTTTCATGCGAATGGGTACTTAATGATTAGATTTAACATTCAAATGGATCAGAAAGCGTTAAGTTCCATGAGTGTTTGTGTTCTTACGTATCACCATTTCTCTGAGCTTTTGATCTCTGACTTAGCGATTTCATAATTTCTTTCCCTGCCGCTCACAGTGACCATGGGGTACCTGGGTGGAGCGCGAGCGAGAGACCCGTTAACCTTCTTTCTATTTTTTTTTTTCTTTGTCTGGGCTTCGTCTTACTCATCTTACTCCCAAGAACTTTTCGATGAACCTCCTCCCAAATTCTTCACAACCTTTCCCTCTGATCTACAGACAAAGGAGATTTCTGTGGCTTAACCTCCAGCTGTAGAGGAAGACGAGAAAGGAATTCAACAAGAGACCGCTAACTAGTTCGCTTCGAGGCTGTTTGTGATAGTGGAAGAGATAGGGAAATAATATATCAGTGAGGTGAGAGTAGAAATATATGCATATTTAAGATAGGCAATATTGTAAACCTTCCATGTAGTTAAGGGTGTGCAAATAAATGTCAGTCGTGGATTTGAATCTAAAGATTTGCGAAGCCTGTGTTTATGATACTAATTTTAACCACACTAATTGGTAAATCGTTCCCGATGTTAACAATCCTCTTGAAGAAAAAGTACTTTGCCTCATTCGAGGTAAAACGTAATCCCCCCCGAGTTTGTACCATGACTACGAGTGAAATCACACGAATCATGTTAGTAAGCCGATAGATCGATCGAGGTTATCGAACCGACAGGTAACTTGGAATACATGTATCAGATCACCTCTTAACCTCCTCTTTTCAAAACTGAATAGATTCAAGTCTTTTAGTTGGCTTTCATAGGATTGGTTTCTATCTGAACCTGCTGTTTTACTTATTTGATTCCATTTAGTGCTGATGATATATCGTCAACTCTTATGTGTCGCAAAATGCTTTCCGGAAAATCGTAGCGTTGGACTGGATTTGGGATGTAGAACTCTACAAACATAGGTGCGAGAAATAGTTTAAAAATCTCTGGCATGTCTTCGTTGTCGTGAACCAAATCACCATTTTCTCTTACTAATGAACAAAGTGAATGGGTAATGACCAAAGAGGATCTTTGGTAATGACACTTGCTTCAAACATGCCCATAAATTCCTTTGGGTTTCTTTTGCTATTTTCAGCAATGTGCGCTTCATACTGACGTCAAATTGACGTTTAAGGTCTTGGTTTCGATCTGCAGACTTACATGATTTGCTCTGTCTTACTGGTTACTGGTCTTTTTGACTTTCTTATGAGCTGTTTCTTCATGCCATCGTAGCACCATTTGGCTTCGCTTAGGTAACAGGACCGTCTGCTACGCGTTGGCACAAATGTTACCTCCATTGTAATTCTCGTACTTGCTGCTCTGTGTTGATAACAACTGTTATCTATTTTCTCCCATCTTGATGGTAACCTTTACTGAACATATGTGTGTGTGTGTGTGTGTGTGTGTGTGTGTGACATCATATGAATTAGGCCAGTTCCCTTCACAACGTAGCAGGACGGCTGTTGTGAGGAGGGTGAGGATGGTATGTTAAGGCGTCGCGGTAACTTGAACCCAGGGCTCGTCACGAGTTCTGTCCTGCTGCTGGGCGGCAGGGTTCTCCATTGCCACCACCCCGGCTGCTACCTACCCTTCTTTCTGTCCCCCCCCCCCCCTCTCTCTCTCTCTCTCTCTCTCTCTCTCTCTCTCGGCAGAGGCTGGTCGACTGTGTCCACAATCACCACATGACCCGTGATCATCTCTGACCTTATTAGCTTGTTTACAGTAGATAGTAAGTAGTAATCTCGTAGGATAGTGAGATGGATTGTGACTACTATGCTATCTGTGTCAATACGAGGCTGATACATTGCAGTTTCAGATAGTGGAGACCACGAGATAAACCATTCACATATTTGCCTCTTCTTGTGGTATGTATATCATTCCTCCCGCCATACTCACGGATATATAATCAGTCATTACAATAATTTCCCCCATCATCCCCCCCGTCCTTCAAAAATGTCTTAACCTTTGATTTCCTGTACTCCACTCGTCCACATGTTTACTTTTATCTCTGTATCTTTTGGGAATTCCATGTGCCTTCGTCACGGGGCGTTCTGTTCCTGATTAAAATCTTTGTTGTAATAAAGATAATCATGATGATAATAATTCAGTTCTTCATGGTGCCATCTCAGAAACCTGATACTGCCTGGTGAAGCCTCGTGTTCCACCACACGTCCGACGGATTAGGTTCCACTCCACTGTCCACTACTATACAACACAGTGGGCTCCACCACTATATGTCAAGGTGGGTTCCATCGCTGTACACCAGAGTGAACTCCATCACTGTGCGCCAGAGTAGGCTTCAATACTGTACACGAAAGTGGGTCCTTCACTCTGTACTTGACAGTGGGATCCTCTACTTTACGCAAGAGTGGGTTCCACCACTGCACACCATAATAGGCTCCGCCACTGTATACCAAAGTGGGCTCCCGTTACTATACAGTGGAGTGAGCTTCAACACCAGAATGGGCCACACTATTGTACACTGGAGTAGGTTCCACGAATATGCGTCAGGGTAGGCTCCACTATCGCATACCAGGTTAGACTCTACTGTAGACCAGTATGGGTACCAATGATACACAACAAAATGGGCTCCACCACTGTATACCAGAGTAGGCTCCACTATTGTACGGCAGAATAGGCTTCACCACTGTACAGCGTTATGGGCTCAAACACTGTGCACTGAAGCAGGTTCCACCACTGTATTTCAGTGTGGGCCTCACTACCGTACATCAGTGTTGGCTCCACCACTTGTATATTAGGGCAAACTTCAGTCCAGTACACGATAGTAGGTCCCACCATTGTACTCCAGACTGAGTCCCACTACTGTGCACCAGAGGAGGCTCCACAACTGTAAACCAGAGTAGGCCCCACCGCTGTGCACCAGAGGGCTCCACTACTGTATATCAGAATGGGTTCCACTATTGTATACCAGAATGGGCTCCACCACTGTTCACCAAAGTGGGCTCTATACTGTACATTAGATAGGCTGTATCGAGAGCCTTTGGAGACAATTATAACTATTTCAAATGAAAAAACGAGACAAAGTGTGAGGATAAGGAGGAAAAATGACAAATGATTGGTGTATGTAAGCTTTAAGCATCGCCTCGCTTAGGAGGTCGTACATAGAAGATGGTTCTGGGCATCTCTCTCTCCAACACTCCTAACTCAGGAGGGTAGTACTTCAGTTCAGGTAAGTACTACCCTCTTGACTTGGGATTGTTGAAGTGATGGCCGGAGTCCTCTTACACCCTCCGTGTCGGGATTGTTGTTGGTCTTATCATTTCTAACGTGATGAGCAATATTTTGTCGCCAGCTCTCATTCGCTTTCACCATCACCTACAGACTCGATTCACCCGAGGGATTAATACTCACCATCTATCTGTCGTACACACCTTTCCCTATTGCAGTATGTCACGTGTATTGTATTACTCACCTCTTTATCTCTTAGTGTTTAAGCTAACGTCTTACCTCTTGGCCAACTTACAGAAGAATCCGTCGAAACATATATCATGGTTTAGTGTGAACTGCGTCCATCAGTCCGTTGTGGTCGCTGTGGCTAGCCGAAGCCTCGCCTCTCAAGGGCGGGAGTGACACAAGCAGCTACACCTCTACTACATCACGTACGGTAGTAGTAATAAGTCTAGTGACAGGAGACGCTGGTGACACAGGGATTCCTTTACACTGAGCTGATTTGCACAATTCTCGCGTTCTTTACAGATATCAGATTCCAAGATACTGACTGAGCCACTACATCATATAGTATGATTTGGTTAGTTGTTACGACCTCTGGACATGATTACGGACAAGGAAGCTCCGTAACTAAACATATTAAAGTACTTAGTTTTAATTAGACAATGAGTTCTAATTAAGAAAGTAACTGTTCACATTATGACTACCCCACCCCTTAGCTACGTTTGTATACTCTCCGTGTAATATACTAACAACAAAATTTCAGATTTATTTAAAAAACGATAATAGTCTGAAACGAAGAGAAAAGAGGACGTCTTAGATATCACAGAGTAAACGTATATTATTTTGATATTATTTTTCTATTGATGGCTTGTCTCTGGCAGTTCAGAGATCAAAGATCTCGTTATAAGTGGTGTTGGGAAATGTTCAATTATGTATACCAGATAAATCAAGGGATGACTTTGAACATGCAGTTGAGAGATGTCAAGCTAAAAGTTGTTTTTAAGAAACAAGTAAAATCGTTTCTATGGAATATATTAAGTGTTATTGACTCCAATGAGTCAATAAGCTGCTTGATATTGATGAGTCATTATGAAATCATGTTATATTGTTCCATGTCAGTTATCAGTCATTAAATCATTCTGTTATGTAACTAGCTCAGTTATATTTGTACTTTCTTATTGTTATACTTTTTACTCTGTGCCATCATTCACTTTGAGTGTATTATGAAGACCACACTGGAAATAAGTATCTGTTATATACTTTTATGTGCTATCTTTGCTAAGATATGTAAAAACTTTCACTGCGCATATATTATGATATGATACTACTACTACTACTACCACTACTACTACTACTACTGCTGCTGCTACTACTGCTAACTACTACTACTACTACTACTACTACTACTACTACTACTACTACTACCACCACTACTACTACCACTACTACTGCTACTACTACTACTACTACTAGTACTACTACTAGTAATAATAATAATAATGATGATAATGATAAATTGGTTTTAGGTTTATCAAATGCCAGGGTGATTCAGTCCGTCAACGTCAAGTTACATCTACCAACCGGAAAACTTAAGGTCACATACACTCTCACTATGCATTACTTAGTGTAGGAGTAAGGTGGCTAGGCTATGTTAGGAGTAACATAGCCAGGCTAGGTTAGCTATGTTAGGAATGAGACTGATATGCTAGGTAGGAGTAAGGTAGCCAGGCTAGGTTACCCTATGTTAGGAGTAAGTTAACGTAGTTTAGTTTAGGTTAGGAGTAAGGTAAGCTGAGCTAGGTTAGGGTATGTTAGGTTACGTTAGGGGGTGGAGGGAGGACAGCCGAACTATCGACGGTAACTGGGCTGGTGGGGGAATGTGATTATTTAGTCCCAGTCTGGTGGGGGAATGTGATTATTCAGCCCCAGTCTGGTGGGGGAATGTGATTATTCAGCCCCAGTCTGGTGGGGGAATGTGATTATTCTGCCCGTCTGGTGGGGGAATGTGATTATTCAGCCCCAGTCTGGTGGGGGAATGTGATTATTCAGCCCCAGTCTGGTGGGGGAATGAGATTATTCAGCCCCAGTCTGGTGGGGGAATGTGATTATTCAGCCCCAGTCTGGTGGGGGAATGTGATTATTCAGCCCCAGTCTGGTGGGGGAATGTGATTATTCAGTCCCAGTCTGGTGGGGGAATGTGATTATTCAGCCCCAGTCTGGTGGGGGAATGTGATTATTCAGCCCCAGTCTGGTGGGGAAGAGGATTTGATTATTCAGCAGATTCTCGTTTACCGTACAGACGGAACGCTAGGCAGTAGACAGGTGGACGGTTGACACGATGGAAGGCCCGATTGCTTAAAAATAAAAAAAAAAAAAAGACTGGAGATCTCGACCATGGGGTATAATAGGGTACCGACCGACCATGCTCCTGGATATTACTCACTTCGTATACGAACTAGGTTCAGTGGGAACCTAGGAACCTTTCAAAGTCCGTGTGGTAAATTCCTCGTAACGGAAGGTGGTACAGTGCATATGTAGGCTAGTACGACCTTTGGGTACGACGATGCGTCCTTTAAAGTACGACGGCACGACCTTGAGTACGACCATACGATCTTAAGTGTAGCGGTACTACGACCCTTGAGCACGACGATGCGACCATTAAGTGCGACGGCACGACCCTTGAGTACGACCATACGATCTTAAGTGTAGCGCTACGACCCTTGAGCACGACGATGCGACCATTAAGTGCGACGGCACGACCCTTGAGTACGAGCATACGATCTTGGGCATGACGGTGCGACCCTTGAGTGCGACCATTAAGTACGATGGTATAAAACTTCAGCCGAGGAAGGAGGTTACAGCCCTTAAGCAAGACGAGGTGACCCTTCTGAAGTTGGTACGACCTTTGACTACGATTAAAAGCCCCTGATGCACCACGGTACTACCCTTGAGTAAGACGATGAGACATTGGTCTTAAAAGTCGTGCCTTAGGGTCATATAGTGTGTTCAGGTCGTACCATCGTGTTCATGAGTAGCCTTGTCGTGCCCAGTGGTCGTAAAGTCCTGCTCAAGGACAGGACCATCTTACTGAACTGTCGTGGTAACAAAAAAAAAAGAGGTCGTACCGTCGTGCTCTGGAGTCGTATTCTCATGCTCAAGGGTTTACCCCTTCCCTGTAGTACTACTGTCTTACTCCAGAGTCGTAACTTCATGCTCTGTTGTCGTACAATTCGGTCGTATCATCCTACTCTAAGGTCGTTCAGTCTTTAGCGTCGTATTATCATGCTCAAGGCACCGCAAAGTCGTGTTCATCTGTTGTTCTCTAGACTTATTAACTGATGTCTCTCTGCTTATCTCTTCTCATCGTATGATTTCACTGCCACCATTTGCACTTAATGATGCACAATGATATTTGGATATATTTCTTTCATTGTATGATTCCAGAGTTCTCATTGATACCGTGAAGTTTGTTCTGTAACTTGGGAAGTGGTGGACGAGAAGCAAGAGTGTATGTGAGCATTATTGTGACTAAGTCGTCTGCTGTTTATTGAGCAGGTGTTTACAGCTGACATGTGTAAGTGATACGTTGTGTCCAAGTGTGTGTGTGTGTGTGTGTGTGTGGTGTGTGTGTGTGTGTGTCGTCCACTGGTTAAAGTAACCTATTCTAAAATCTTGTTATCTTTACTACTATACATGGTACGAAGTGATATGTATTACAAAGTTGAAACATATTACTGGTCATATATTTGGTTATGTTCGTATCTTTTGTATTGCTTGACATTACACAAATAAAAGGAAAAGCAAAAGTGAAAAATTAGGTTACAGACAAATGGAGAGAAGATAGATAAAAAAAAAAAGAACTGGAAGTATATAGGAAATGGAAGGAAGATAAGAATGAAGAAGTATATGATAATAGACCATCATCTGTAATACTGCATGAATTTTGAATAAACGATTATTTCATCATTAAATGACAGAAAAATAGGTTCTGAGGTGGTGATAACTATTGTGGTTTTGTGTGGAGCAGAGGAGGGAGGAAGGCTTACCACATTACATTTTGGGGTGTCTGAAATACCAAGAGATAGAAAGGGAACCAGACTCACAACAACACATCAAACATCGTCTTAAATGTTAGGTAGAAGAAGGTATAGAACCTGGTCAAAAGTGTTGTCCACTGAACGACTTGACCGTGTGGTGCAGACCGGCATTAGCGAAAGTAACGGATGATTATCCACTTAAGACTAAATACCTGTTCTTTGTTAGGAGGAAGAACCTGTAATTACGGGGATTACAGGTGTGTGGGCCGGTGCCAACTGAGATGGGTTGGGAGTGAACTAGGCCAGCCCGCCAACCTACCTATAACCTATTAGCAGCATCCCAGGGAGGGCGCTTGGGATAGAGTGCTTTGGAACAATATGGTATACTGGGGTTGACGTGCTGTCAATGGACTGAACGGGGGCATGTGAAGCGTCCGGGGGGTAAACCATGGAGAGGTCTGTGGGGCCTGGATGTGTAGATAGGGTGCTGTGGTTTCGGTGCATCTGTTGTTGACAAGTTCCAGCTCTATGAGTGATAAATACAGTGTGCCAGGGGAAGACCTGGGATAAGGCATGTTGTTATCCTACAGACTCAGGACCTGGGGACTTTCCTCACTCTCGAGATGGAAAGTTGGCGATAAGTCGTATTGGACAGCGTCTGTGTTCGTTGTCTGCGCATGTCTGTCTATCGGTGATGGCTGGCGCTGATGTGGAAACTGGTAGGAGTAAGTTTGGTAACTGCCGACAGACTGAATATAGATGATTCATTTGATATACATTTGGTTTAGCTCATGTAACTTAGCTTTATGATATTGCATGGTATACCAGATTGTAGCGTATAACAGCATAACATGCGAACATTGATTTGGCACGAAATTTACTTCCTAGGCTTGTTGGCCGAGTGCCAGGTAGCTCATATTCACAATATTCACACCCACCAGTTTCTCAGTCCAATCTGTACTTGAGTTTATATATATATATATATATATATATATATATATATATATATATATATATATATATATATATATGTGTGTGTGTGTGTGTGTGTGTGTGTGTGTGTGTACTCTATCTTATCAGGTAATTTATTCCATTTATCAACAACGTAGTTTCTAGACGAGTGTTCCTTACATTTCTCTCAAATCTGATTCAATCAACTTCAAAACCATCATCTTTATAGTAGAATATCCTGATTACTTCATTGATTTTATGTAGTAGTCTCATCTACCTGTATGTTTCGACCATAACACCCCTTACTGCAAGTCCTTTTCAGAATTGTAACGAATTCTTTTAATCTCTCCTCATAGGGAAGATTTCCATGGCTAGGTATTATTGTTGTCATCTCCTCCTATATGTTTTCTTGAGAGTTTATAGTCACCCTGTGAGAATAGAGGCCAGAACCCAACTATATAATCAAGAAGAAGCCTTGTGAGAGATGTAAATGCAGTATAAAACTTTCACTTTTTTCGGCTGATTCTTCTAGCAATATATCAAACTACTCGATTTATTTCGGAGGTTTATAACAGTTGTTGCCTTCGTTATAGGTCATGGCTTACTAAAACACACACACACACACACACACACACACACACACACACACTTACCCACTCGTTCCTCAGTATCACCTTCTAATGAATATGTAAACATTCAAACATTCCTCCAAGCAGTGGAGGTGTGTCGTCATAATGTAGACCCTGGGGTTTGACTCGGCCTTTTTCAGGCCAAACACACTCTCCCAGGGGCAGCAGCACCTCATGACAACAACAAACATTGTTAACACATATTGCATTGGGCACAACCACGAGAGAGAGAGAGAGAGAGAGAGAGAGAGAGAGAGAGAGAGAGAGAGAGAGAGAGAGAGAGAGAGAGAGAGAGAGAGAGAGAGAGAGAGACTGTACATACTGTGTATTTACATAAATAGGTTTAGATATAGAAATGTATAGAAAAATTAATAGAAAATGAAGATAGACGTAGATATAAAGAAATTTAGGGAGAGACAGACAGACAGAACAGACATAGATAAGTAGATAGTTAAGAACGACAGACAATTATATATATATATATATATATATATATATATATATATATATAGAGAGAGAGAGAGAGAGAGAGAGAGAGAGAGAGAGAGAGAGAGATTGATTTGCGGTGTGTTTACGTTGCCTGCAGCTGAATGAGAACGCGCAAGTCATCGCATGCTCAGTGTAAACATTCCCCGTGGATAACCGTGTGTGCACTGTCTGGAAACCAAAGACAAGCAACATTATCATATATATATATATATATATATATATATATATATATATATATATATATATATATATATATATATATATAACGAATAAGTAAAACAAGAAACCTTTGTCTAGGGTAAGGAATCAAGTGATGGGTGTGGACAGGCTTATCGCAAACTGTCGTCATTGTAAATCTAAATCCAAAGATGTCTTCCTCACAGGCAATAGAGAGACAAAAAAGCATCGGAAAGCAGAATAAGCGATCCTCCATGACATCATCACCCCCCCCAACAAAGCTTTACTCTCGGTACACCAGGGGATGATTGTGCGCAGTTACGTTGGGAGAACCACATATCAGTACGTTGACATTATTTCACTTGATTTTTTTTCTATTTACCGTTGGAGGCTCCATTCACGGAAAGAAAAATATATCGACATCAAGGCCGGACCTTAATTGACATATAGAGAGGATTATGAAAGGGAAGAAGTAAAGACAAGGAAAAGTACTTACGATTTTGGAGGAAGTGAAAATTTTTTTTTAGAATGTGCTAGGTCATAATTGCTAAGAAAGACATGGGAAAGTAGACAGCCTCAAGCTTCAACATGTAGAGAAGGAAGTAGTACTTAAACGACCCACCCTTGAGTTGCTGATGGCCACACAGTAATCATGTGACGCAGCAACTTGCCGAGTATTGTGTTACTTCCTTTGTTGTGGTGGGGGTGCACAAGCAGCCAGCTCTCGGGCAAGTGAACCAACATTGCGGCTTAGGGCAAGAAGGGTCAAGTTTTGAAGTTAGCCTGGGAGAGTGTATGAGGTGGACCGCTTTCGACTCGACTCTCTCAAGTAATGGATACAGAGCTAGAACCACCCCAGATGTGAGAGCAATGCTCCATACAAGGACGGACCAATCCTTTGTTTAAACGGAACAACTGTTTGGAAGAAAAGAATTTCGACATCGCAAATGGAATCTCAAAATCTTAAAAGGCAGATGTAACTACTTCCGTAATGTGGGGTTTCAAGAAAGAGTTGGATGTTACGGTAATACCGAGTATGTTAATTGAATCAAGAGGTGAAATTACAGAGTACTTGAAAAAGAGAGGAAAGTTGTGAGGAATTTTCGATAGAAAGATGGGCAGAAACTGGGTCTTGGAGGCACTGAACTTAACCACATTTCGTGTCCCTCTGAAACATCGTGTGCATACCTAAGCTTAATGAGGAAGTAGTGTCGAGACGAGATGGAAATTGCATGAGAAAAGGAGCAGAATTGAAGGATGAGCGGTTACTTGTACAAGAATGGAAATCTTTGATAAAAAGGGAGAAAAAGTGAAGGAGACAAGAGATAACCTTGAGGACACCGCTGTTGATGGATAAAGTGGGGAAGGCTGATCCATCAACAACCACGGAGATAGATCGGCCTCAGATTCCTCCCCCACATGTTAGTAACATAGGAAAGAATATCACCAGTGGATCTTGCCTTACGGAAGCCATACAGGTGGTCAGAGAGAAGACTTGTGAAGATTCAAGGTGTCTGAGAATACGGGAGTTGAGGAGGGATTCGAAGACTGTGGAAATGGTAGATGTCAAAGGAATAGGGCGATAATTAGAGGAGTCAGAACGGTCAAAGTGAAGCGATATAAATAAAAAGTATAGGAGGTACTTATGGAAAGATGAACAGCCGTCGTACCCAATGCAGCAAGTTGTTGACAAGTTATTTCCCCAGCGTATCAATAGGAGTTAAAGGAAGTTACTGGACGAAAATCTTCCATACCTGTTGTTGGATAAACGGATGTTTCAACGGCAAAACACCTTTGCACATCAGCAAAAACCAGTAACGAATAGCATCAAAATTTGTAGTTAGTTCCCCTGACTGAAGCAACAGGTGAGGCATCAGTTATGGCTGGGGTCAATAACTCTGTTTGGTGTAGATAGGTAAAGAAGTCCGTAATCTTCAAATTAGAAGCACCTGTCATTCTTTTACTCTGTGCGCCCAAACAACATTTGAAAAGCTTCTGTCAAACCAAGGATTTCCGATGTCAGAAATTCCTAACTAGTTTTGAAAAATTATATTCGTAGGGAAGCATATACGAGAACTATTCAGAAATAAAAAATTGATATTGATAAAGAGAAAGGGGTCACTGTTACCATTCCTATTCGACAAAATTCTAGCCAACTGGAAAGAACTGAAAGCCTATCTTACATTTGCAGCGAAGGAATATAATGCTGATACGCGCCATAAGGGAAGAATAAAAAGCACGATGGTTAATGACCCAGTGAACTACCTCTACCTCCACTGCATTACGTCTATCATCATAACAGAAACTGAACGTGTGAATGACTCAGTCAACTCTACTCCAGTCGGCTGACGCAGGTCCACACAACCTTGAGAATGAGCTACAGTGGTGTCTTCAAAGTCTTTGTGTAAGACAAATGGATAAGAAAAAAAAAATTAGAGGCAATATATACGAAAGACTTTGGAGTTTGATTTATACTGGAATCAGGAAACTATTTTAAGATGAATCCAAGAGCAGAATGGAAAATTCAGATAAGATTTAGGTCAATCACTCTTCCTGTATTACATCGAAATATAAAAGTCTACTATGGTATGATGAAAATACTATACTTGTAATTAAACACAAACAGTACGAAGAATATTGAAACAGCTTTGCTGTGTAACTGTAGGATATCCTTATTTATTTACGTTACTTCCGTTGTAAGTCAGAGGCGAGACATTTTACCATGGGAGACATAATGCAAGTAGAGAAGCGGCTTCATTTACTCAAAATGTATTTAAGAATCTAAGTAATTTACATCCATCAAGTGGAAAGATCAAAATTTAAAGACCTTCCCTTCCTTAATGTATAATGGTTCAGCACTATACTCACTGAGGAACACTCCCGAAAAATAGATACTTTAAAAAGGTCTTTCTCTCTTTTAGCCTATTATGAAAACAGTTTGGTTTACTTGGTTTGGATTTGACTATCAGCTGGCCTTTAGGAAAATCAGGTAAGCCCCTCACACAGTGTGAGGAGTGATGTCTGGGATAGTGTGCATGTGTGTGTGTGTTAAGTATCTTCAGCTGTGCGTTAAATTGTATGTTTAAAACGCTACTTTAACGCGTCATTCCTGGCCTCATCCCTCCACACGACCGCATACTGATTCTGGGTGAGCCATTGTTCCACTAACGTAACGTCCTGTCTGCATGTTGCCACTGTGGGTGTCAGGGGTGTTGGGTTGATGACACTTGGGTTTGTGTTGGTCGGCAGTTTAAAAAGTCATGACTAGTACTACTGTATTTCGTGTCCTCCTGCATCTATTATCATGATGATCCCTTGTTATTTACGACGTGGCTTTTGATAAAGGGTCATTATGTGTGTAGCTTATATTTTCATCGTTGTCTGGGGATGTTACCTCTCGTTGAGAATAGACTTTGAACTTTAGTAAAGATGAATAGACTTGAAATGTTTTGGGAGTATGATTTCAGTCCCAGCCATGGCTTTTTTTTGCCGATTTAGGAACATCTGTTTTGGAAAATTCCCCTCCATCCAGATTCGTTTGACGCCAGTTTGGTTTGAAGGTGAAATCTAGCGTGTACATTTGATTTGAGAACATTTCATGACCTTGTTAGAAAATCGGCTGTTCTATGGTTCTCCTCTGGTATATTACTGAACATCTGACACCAAACTGACTGCAAAGTACAGGAATTCCACATAGATGGAAGAATGATGCGTCAAAGCCCGAACATCATAAGTTTTACCGAATTCAGAAGTAAAGGTAAACTGTTATTGCTGAAAATGGACTCCAAAGTTTACTATTACTGCGGTCAAGATTGGATTATGTCATGAAGGAATAGCGTCATCATGTTTGCATGACGTCTCTAAATGTTTGACCACCAATTCAGTGCGTTTTTTTTTTTTCGGAAATTTTAAATCTCTTCCAGCTTTGTCCCTGATATATATCTTTTTTCTTTTTTCTTTCATACTATTCGCCATTTCCCGCGATAGCGAAGTAGCGCTAAGAACAGAGGAGTGGGCCTTTGAGGGAATATCCTCACCTGGCCCCCTTCTTTGTTCCTTGTTTTGGAAAAAAAAGAAAAAAAAATCCGAGAGGGGAGGATTTCCAGCCCCCGCTCCCTCCCCTTTTAGTCGCCTTCTACGACACGCAGGGAATACGCGGGAAGTATTCTGAATTATATATATATATATATATATATATATATATATAATTGATATTCACACTGCTTCAATAATTGATCATTTACCTGTTGTAAATGTGGTTTGTAAAATTATATTTACAATTAAGATGTTTAGTATGTGTTTTGTACATTCTTTGTATGTTAATTGTTTTATCAAGTAGAGTAAATTGGAAAATAAGTAAGAAATTAAATCGTTATAAATTTGCTTCAATTTGTCACAAATTTTGTCTCACTCGTCCACCAACATACGCAGAATATCAACATGGAACTTAAATATTAGTAGATACATGGAGAATATGTTAAATATTTACACTAGTGCTGGATGTTAAACATATTTATATAAGCTGATCAAAATTAGGTAATTACTTAATGATATGTGTATATATATAAAGTATAAAAATACTCGTTGAGCACATTTTCTTTGTCATTGAGATTTATATCAGTATACGCTGCAGGGTCTCGTTCTCTATACGTTCTCCCTCACAGCTTACCAACTCAACCGTAAGATGGCACTAGTGCAGGTTATGGGTAGCTTGTAAAGTAACACAGGTAGAAGAGGGGGAGTTACATTTCATAAACAAGAGGAGGAGTTACATTTCATAAAGAAGGAGGGGAGGTACATGTCATAAACAGCAGAGGGGGAGTTACATATCCCAAAGAGAAGAGGAAGTTACAAAAATTCCTAAACAGAAGAGGACAAGTTACATTTCCTAAACAGAAGAGGACGAGTTACATATCCTAGACAGAAGAGGACGAGTTATATTTCCTAAACAGACGAGGGAGGAGTTACTTTTCCTAAACAGAAGAGGACGAGTTACATTTCCTAAACAGCGAGGGGGAGTTACTTTTCCTAAACAGAAGAGGACGAGTTACGTTTCCTAAACAGAAAAGGGAGTTACATTTCCTAAACAGAAGAGAAAGAGTTACGTTTCCTAAACAGACGAGGGGGGAGTTACTTTTTCTGAACAGAAGAGGACGAGTTACGTTTCCTAAACAGAGGAGGACGAGTTACATTTCCTAAACAGAAGAGGACGAGTTACGTTTCCTAGACAGAAGAGGACGAGTTACATTTTCTAAACAGAAGAGGACGAGTTACGTTTCCTAGACGGAAGAGGACGAGTTACATTTCCTAAACAGAAGAGGACGAGTTACATTTCCTAAACAGAAGAGGACAAGTTACGTTTCCTAGACAGAAGAGGACGAGTTACATTTCCTAAACAAGTGGATTGGTTACTGTCTATTAGTATTTACCTCCGAGTCACGAAGTGTTCGGAACCCTAGATCAAGACTTCGATCATGTGTGCAGACAACACAGCAGAGCTGAGGTGTGTTAGCCACAGTGGCTGGTACTTGCAAGATGATCCTGGCCACAGATTTAGATCAATGGTGAGGACGTGTTGCCGTGAGTGACCAGGGAGAGTACAGACACTGACTACTGGACTAGACAGGCACCAGGGAGAGTACAGACACTGACTACTGGACTATAGACAGGCACCAGGGAGAGTACAAACACAGACTACTGGACCAACAGAATCCAAACAGCAAATAATGTCAACTGTGGATTTTGAGGCGAGTTGTTGGCTTTGGTACTGTTGTCAGCTACTCTCTATGGTGGATTGTTCTATATGTTAACATTCCTGTTGAAGAAAAGTGTATTTGGCCACATTCGAGGTAAAACTATATTGCCCGCGAGTTTTTAAACTGTACTACGAATGAAATCGCACGATTCAGTCCTCTTGAAGCTTATTAGATCAAGGTATTCGAGAATTTTTTGGTAATTTTCGGTGCCTGTATCAGATCCCATCTTAACCTTCTCTCTTTTCTAAACTAAATAGACTCCAGTCGTTTAGTTGGCTTTCATTAGGATTTGATTCTCAGTCCAGGAATCGTCTGTTGGTAGTTTGCCTCTGCTCTTCTCCATTCTGTCTGCTGTGAGGTGAACCAGAACTGAACACAGATTTCAAGATGGGGATGCACGAGTGATTTGTAAAGAGTAAGGTTAATTTCCCTGGCTTTTAATTCGATAGCCCTACCTGTAAATCCAAAAATTTTGTCCGCCTTTTTCACTGTTTTTGTGTGATGTTTGACTAGGTTTTAGATCACCAGAGATTTTTACAACCTAGCCATCAGAGATTATTACAACCTAGGCTTTAGATCACCAGAGATTATTACAATCTAGTAATCAGAGATTATTACAATCTAGTAATCAGAGATTATTACAACCTAGGCTTTAGATCACCAGAGATTATTACAACCTAGTCACCAGAGATTATTACAACCTAGGCTTTAGATCACCAGAGATTATAGCTTGCCTTTCCATTTGTACTAACGACAAATAAATTTGCACTTATCGATATTAGAATTCATTTGCCACATATCATCCCAGTTCACCAGCTTGTCTGTGTCCATTTGAAGCTCCGGAAGTTCAATTTCTGTTGTAGATTTATGTTCCAACTTCGTATCGTTTGCGAATTTCGATATCTTACAATGCAGCCCATTATCAACATCATTAATACCTATAAGAAAGAGAACCGGGTCTAAGACTGCTCCTTGTGGTACACCATTTGTTACGTCCATCCATTCTGAGGCTTGGCCGTTAATCACAAGTATTTGTTCACGACCAGTTAACCAGTTTCCGAACTAGCGAAGTACAACGCCATGTTAACTACCTTGGATGTGGAACTTTATCGAATGCTAATTGAAAGTCAAGATAGATGACATTAACTGCTTTACTTTCATCATACATGTTGATTATAGCATTAAAGAAATTAGGCAGGTTAGTCAAACATGAATGCTTTCGTCAAAAACTATGCTAAGGGTCGTTCATTAAGTGGTAGTCCTCTAAATGGTTTATAGTCTTATCCTGAATGATGGTTTCAATAAATGTATAAGCTGATTGGATGTTAAATTTCCGGGAAGTGATTTTTTTTTATTTATCTATTTTGAAAATTTGGCGTTACATGAGCAAGCTTGCGTTCTTCCGGTACTTTCCCTCCGTAGCAAGTGTCCCGCTGAAGAAAGTAGTCAAAGCTTTCACTATCTTATATTCCACCTCTTTCATTACCCTTGGATAAAACTTATCTGGTCCTGATGTTTTTAGTTATTTCCTTCTGTTCATAGCTGATGAGTGTATGTCATCACAACTCTTATGTGTCGCAAAATGTTTTCTTCTCTTAGCCATATCTTCGTTGTCGTGAACCAAATCACAATTTTCAATCATTGATGGACCAGATGACTGGGTGATGACTCACTTGCTTCTAACTTACACACAAAACTCCTCCTCCAAGTTTCATCTGCTATTTTGAGCAATATGCGCTTCCTACCGAATGTTTTGTTTTACTTTGACGTATATAAGTCTTCTAGTTTCTCAATGTAGACAAGTTGCTTCTGCTATTTTGAGCAATATGCGCTTCCCACCGAACGTTTTACTTAGACGTATATAAGTCTTCTAGTTTCTCAATGTAGACAAGTTGCTTATGCTATTTTGAGCAATATGCGCTTCCTACCGAACGTTTTACTTAGACGTATATAAGTCTTCTAGTTTCTCAATGTAGACAAGTTGCTTCTGCTATTTTGAGCAATATGCGCTTCCTACCGAACGTTTTACTTTGACGTATATAAGTCTCCTAGTTTCTCAATGTAGTCTTATATAACTTGCTCGATCAAGCTGGTTATCCGTCTCTTTGAGCTTCGTATGTCCTGGCTGTCTTAGACAACAAACACATCTTCATGCTATCGTCCCACTTCTTTGGCTTCACATCGCGGGGAAGAAAAAAAGGACCTCTACTACGCGCTGGCACAACTGTTGTGTGCCTACCACTGCTCTGAGAGAGTGTAGAGATGACCTAAAAATAAAAAAAAAGGGAAAAAAATGCGCCTGTCAACAGCAAATATGTTTCACAGTTGATGTGTAACCAGAGGGCGAGGTTGGGGTTTGGAACTCGGGTTTACATGGGGGGTTATATACCATTGATATCATCTCTTATCGTATTCGGTCATATTATTTTGCTGCTACCAGCAAGTGGTGTTGTGAGAGACGGGACTGAATGGTTAGATAACAAGATATAACTATGAACTCAGATTACGCTTAATATGTGTAGGTTTAAGGACACGATAACCAATAAAAATGAATTTCAGTATTGGAAGGAACGTGAAAAGATGCTAACTCGAAGATCAACAGACCACAGACGGTGGGAATGGACAATAGAATAGCAGAGAGAAAGGATTTGATACTGGAAGAAGATGTCATAACCAAGATGTGTCAGACTTCAAACATTTAAGGAAGGATTGTATCAGCTGACCGGCTCTGTGGACACAGAATTTTCAAAGCGTCTGAGGCAGATCAATTGAGCTATGGATGGATTCCTTGTGCACATTAAATTTCACATGTACAATGCAGTGTGGGTGAGAGTAACGAAGCTGATCAAGGCATTAAGATAGCCGAGTTTAAGGGAAAGGCTTTAGAAGAGAAAAGAGTGAGGAGTGACGTGATCACAAAACTTTAACTTGTTCAACCAGATGGACGAGGTAGACAGTGAACAGTTCTGGGGATAGAACATTCAGGGGACAATAACATGGCATGAAGCCAGAATCTTGTCAGAAGAAATATACGCAAGTTCTTTTTACGAAATTAGTGGAAAAATGGACTAAACTGAAAGAGAGGATGTGGTGGGTGAACGCAGACAACCATACGAGAGTTTAAAATGGCTGTATGATGGTAGAGGGCGTCCTTACGAGCGTCCTCTCTCTCTCTCTCTCTCTCTCTCTCTCACAGACTAGGCAGTTACACATGAGGTAGGTAACCGTACACAGGTGATGTGCTGACGAGACTGGTACGACACTCCTGCGTCGTCAGTAGGGGTAAACCATGGGATGCTTTCAGTAAACCATGTCTTACACACACGGTAGGCGTAGGGCACCCCGGTCGAGCGCAGGGGTCGGTCTGCCGCGAGCTGGAGGTCGAGGGGTTGATGGTCCCCTCCCACGCCACTGGTGTTATGTCATAGTGGTTAAGGGGCGCATGGCACTCCCCCCAAACCCCATTCCTCATCTTCATGTCTGACAGGTGTACACACGTGTGTGTGTGTGTGGATGTGTGTTGATGTGTAGGTCCGTGGCTGTCGAAAATGATTACATAAGTCTATCGACCACAGACGCATCTGCTGCATCTCATATATTCCATATATTACTCAAGTATTTACAATACAGACCACAGACGCATCTGCTGCATCTCATATATTCCATATATTACTCAAGTATTTACAATACAGACCACAGACGCATCTGCTGCATCTCATATATTCCATATATTACTCAAGTATTTACAATACAGACCACAGACGCATCTGCTACTTCTCATATATTCCTTATATTACTCAAGTATTTACAATACATTCTACAACCAGACACATGCGAGGATGTTTGTATGTCTACCACATATTGAAAGTGTACCAGACGTCTGCATGTAACTGGGAACGACTAACGTGTAGAAAACGTATATAGAACTCTCCCCCCCCCCAACATACACACCCTGGGAACAACTAACGTGTAGAAAACGTATGTATATAACCCCCTCCTCCCCTCCCTGGGAACAACTAACGTGTAGAAAACGTATGTATATAACCCCCTCCTCCCCTCCCTGGGAACAGCTAACGTGTAGAAAACGTATGTATATAACCCCCTCCTCCCCTTCCTGGGAACAGCTAACGTGTAGAAAACGTATGTCTATAATCCCCTTCCTCCTCCCTCCCTCCCTGGAAACAGCTAACGTGCAGAAGGGTTGGTGAAGCGCGCCAGTCCACGTTAATGTATGTCATGAGAAAGAATGTCGCCCAGTGTGATGGCGTCTGTTCATACTGGACGTAGGTCTGACACTCGCTCTTAAATGGACCTGCCTCAGCCACATGCCTCACCGTTTGTACGAGGCAACACACACACACACACACACACACACACACACACACACACACACACACACACACACACACACACACACACAAGTTCCACCAACACCCACCCACCCACACACACACACACACACACACACACACACACACAAGTTCCACCAACACACACACACACACACACACACACACACACACACACACACACACACACACACACGTTCCACCAACACCCACACACACACACACACACACACACACACACACACACACACCTCGCACGGAGTTTCTCATGTACACACAACATGGTCTGGGAGTCCTGCACCACGACCCCCTGTTACCTGCCACAACTGTTGTCATGGATTACAACAGTACACATACAGGCGGGGTGGATTACAACTGTACACATACAGGAGGAATGGATTACCACAGTAAACATACAGGAGGAGTGGATTACCACAGTACACATACAGGAGGAGTGGATTACAACAGTACACATACAGGAGGAGTGGATTACAACAGTACACATACAAGATTAGTGAGAAAGTCAGACTCCACTAGAAATGGAGTTCCACACACGTTATCATGAATGGGAAACGTCCACAACAGTACTGTAAACTCAGACTCGCCCAGGTGTGTCTTGTGTGTATACATATAGAGGTAAACCCCACATTTCTCGGCACGAGAGGTTTACCAGAGCAAACATAATATGATCATTGGCTTCCACGGTATACAGTATACACGGGGGCCCCCCTTGTATCTGAGCAACACCAGTGTGTGTGTGTGTGTGTGTGTGTGTGTGTGTGTGTGTGTGTGTGTGTGTGGAGCTTTTGTGTGTATGTGTGTGTGTGTGTGTTGGTGTAACTTCTATGTGTGTGTGTGTGTGTGTGTGTGTGTGTGTGTGTTGGTGGAACTTTTGTGTGTATGTGTGTGTGTGTGTGTTGGTGGAACTTCTATGTGAAGTGTTTGTGTGTGTGTGTGTGTGTGTGTGTGTGTGTGTGTGTGTTGGTGGAACTTTTGTGTGTATGTGTGTGTGTGTGTGTGTGTGTGTGTTGGTCTAACTTCTGTGTGTGTGTGTGTATTGGTGGAACTTCTGTATGTGTGTGTGTGTGTGTGTGTGTGTGTGTGTGTGTGTGGTAGTGCCACACCGTCATGCCTGGCCGAGGTGCTTCTGTGGCAAGAGGACGTGGTATGACTGGAGAAACAGGCCGCTTGGTAGCCTGTGTGGTAGTGTGATGGTGGTGTGTGGCGGGTAGTGTAGGTATGTGTGGCGGTGGTGGTGTGTGGCGGTGGTGTGTGGCGGTGGTGGCGGTGGTGTGTGGTGTGGCTTGGCACCCCTGCCAGCCAGCCTGGCACACCCAGGTGGTGGCACGAGTGCCTGGTCCTCCTCCTCCCACTCATAGCTTGGCTCTCTCCTCCCCGTGCTTGGCTGCCTGGCCTGCACAACACACTTCCTCACTCCTCCTCCTCCTCACTCCTCCCGCTGCTCAGTCAGACGGACCTCCTCCCAGCGCCCGCACCGCCCGCCTCCTCCTCCTCCCTCGCTGTACTGCACGGCACCACACACACACACGAGAGAGACTCCCTCACTCATCATCTCTCGCTCTCTCTATCTCTCCGTCAGCGCCGCCGTCTGCTACACCCACGTAAGTCGACACGGTCCCTCCTATGGTGCTGGTGCTAATGTTGCTGCTCGACCCCCTGATGCTGACCTGTGTGTGTGTGTAGGGGGAGGGAGAGAGAGAGAGAGAGGAGGGTGAGGGATGTTGTATATTCTCGGGTCACGTAGGGTCACTACTCGATGACCCCGGGCTGCAGTGGTGGAGGAGGGAAGGTGTGTGTGTGGGGGGGGGGTTGTTGTGGAGGGGGAAGGACACATGTGTGTGGGGGAAGGACACACGATTGATCGACCCATTTCATTCCCCTCAGCCGGAAGGGGAAATCCCATACCCCTCCACTGCATGACGACATGGAAATCCCATACACACACACACACACACACACACACACACACACACACACACACACACACACACGTGGTTCACAAGTACTCCCTCCTTATGGAGGTGTGGGGATGGTAAGGTGGGGTGGGGAGGTGAGGGGAGGAAGTCTAGCGCGTTTTGTCTCCCCTCACCCCAGACTGCCGCAGCTCTGGGGGGGGGGACGGTTACGTAATACGTCTGTGTGCGTGTGTGCGTGCGTGTGTGTGTGTCTGTGTGCGTGTGTGTGTGTGTGTGTGTGTGTGTGTGTGTGTGTGTGTGTGTGTGTGTGTGTGTGTGTGTGTCTGTGTGCGTGCGTGTGTGTGTGTGTGTGTGAGTGTGAGTGTGTGTGTGTGTGTGTGTGTGAGTGTGTGTGTGTCTGTGTGCGTGTGTGTGTGCATCTGTAACCTTTACGTGTCCTCAGGGAAGGCAGAGAGGGAGGGAGGTGTGTGGGGCGGTGGTGGTGGCACTGTCTGCTCCCCCCTGGCAACATCACAAGGTGACATTCAAGACTGCGGGAAGGAACAGTTTAGTGGCATGATGTCCCTGCCACCACCACCACTGTGGTCAGGGACAAGGGCCAGTACGTTACTGGGAATACAGCGTTGTTGTTGTTTTTGTTGTTGTCAGTGATACAGTAGTATTTGTCTTGGTTAGACAACAGTCAGTGTCTTCGTTGTATTGTTCTTGTTGTCATTGTTGGACAGTGCTGTGTCAACTGTGGTGCTACAGTGTTGTTGTCAGTGGTACAGTGTTGTTGTCAGTGATAGAATGTTGTTGGTACTGTGGTATAGCAATATTAACACTGGTACAGTGTTGTTGTCACTGTGGTATAGCAATATTCTCACTGGTACAGTGTTGTTGTCACTGTGGTATAGCAATATTAACACTGGTAGTGTTGTTGTCACTGTGGTATAGCAATATTCTCACTGGTACAGTGTTGTTGTCACTGTGGTATAGCAATATTAACACTGGTAGTGTTGTTGTCACTGTAGTATAGCAATATTCTCACTGGTACAGTGTTGTTGTCACTGTAGTAAAGCAATATTCTCACTGGTACAGTGTTGTTGTCACTGTAGTAAAGCAATATTCTCACTGGTACAGTGTTGTTGTCACTGTGGTATTGCAATGTTCTCACCGGTACAGTGTTGTTGTCACTGTAGTAAAGCAATATTCTCACTGGTACAGTGTTGTTGTCACTGTGGTATAGCAATATTCTCACTGGTACAGTGTTGTTGTCACTGTGGTATAGCAATATTCTCACTGGTACAGTGTTGTTGTCACTGTGGTATTGCAATATTCTCACCGGTAGTGTTGTTGTCACTGTGGTATAGCAATATTCTCACTGGTACAGTGTTCTTGTCACTGTAGAAAAGCAATAGTCTCACTGGTACAGTGTTGTTGTCACTGTATTGTTGTTAGTATGATGTAGATCTGATACCATCAGCACATTGCTGTTGTCACTAGTCTATCGCCTTCCGGTATCTTAATACAGCGTACCTGTTACTGTATTCTGGTTATGTTTCTGTGGTGGCACGTTGTTGTGGGTAGTACATGACGTCATCATAGCCTAATGTTGTTGTCTTGTACAGTGTTGTTGTTGGTAGTATATGACGTCATCACAACTTAATGTTGTTGTCTTGTACAGTGTTGTTGGTAGTATATGACGTCATCACAACCTAATGTTGTTGTCTTTTACGGTGTTGTTGTTGGTAGTGTATGACGTCATCACAACCTAATGTTGTTGTCCTGTACAGTGTTGTTGTTGGTAGTATATGACGTCATCACAACTTAATGTTGTTGTCTTGTACAGTGTTGTTGGTAGTATATGACGTCATCACAACCTAATGTTGTTGTCCTGTACAGTGTTGTTGTGATGTGATCACAACCTAATGTTGTTGTCCTGTACAGTGTTGTTGTTGGTAGTATATTATATGATGTGATCACAACCTCATGTTGTTGTCCTGTGCACTGTTGATGGAACCCTAATAAAGTTTATCACTTAAATGTATTACTGTTGTCACTAGAGTAAACTGTTGTTGTCACTGCTCTGCCCTATGTTGGCACAGCGGTGTGATACTGTTGTCACTGGTGCGCCTTGTGTTGGCACTGTGGTGTGATGCTGTTGTCACTGCTGTGCCTCGTGTTGGCACTGCGGTGTAATGTTAGCACTGCTCTGCCTTGCGTCGGCACTGCGGTGTGATGCTGTTGTCACTGCTGTGCCTCGTGCTGGCACTGCAGTGTAATGCTGTTGTCACTGCTGTGCCTTGTGTTGGCACTGTGGTGCAACGTTGTCGTTGCTGAAGTACAGTGCGTTGGCTGTGATTCACTGTTGTTGTCACTGCAGGGCACTGTAGGGCCCCAGCATGTGAACGCTCTCTACAGTGACATCAAATTTTTTTTTTCATAGCTTTTCGTTCTCATCAGTTGCTGTTGATCACAGACCATTTCGCTCATCCATCATGACACGTAGATTACTCTACGTCTTTCTTTTTTTTATTATTTTATTATTTTATTAGTTTATTTTATCATTTTATTATTTATTATCTTTATTATTTTATTATTATTTCTTATTATTTATTCTTCAAACTTTATCATGAAGTTTCGTTGCTTTATTTTTTTGTTTTTCCTTTGCATTTTTCAAAGGCATTGTACACTCTCGACTTTAAAAGGTATGATCAAACCTCGTCTTGCTCACCTCTCTTCCTCGCTGAGCAGTTCTATATACTCTATTAATCCTCTAAGGATAGCCAGTATGGTCCGTTTGGAGTGTGGACGCCCTAATATTGACCCATGAGTCCTAGGTTATAGCTACAACCGTGAGTACGTGTTCTAACAACAGCACTTTTATAGTGTTATGCACACGCGCACACACACACACACACACACACACACACACACACACACACACACACACACACACACAGACTGTATAACACAACACAACTGCCTTCATATCTCTCCACACAGAGTACCTTATTACATCACCTTCCTTTGACCTTGAAGATGCTTTTGACATAGCCATTCGACCCGTGACCCTGTATGAGCTTGCTTAGATAGATGTAGGGTGGCTTGTTCTCTGGCTACTTGGCCAACATAAGAGTCACCTGTTCTGTTTCAGGGGACACACGAGTGAAATGAAAGAGGTTCACTTTGGTATTCCGCAGGGCGGTGAACTGAAACCCCACCTTGTTCAGTGTTCTAATGTACGTCTTTCTTCAGTCCCTGACCACCAGGACTGAACATCGTATCCCTCAGCCATGCTAACAATACACTCACTACACCCAACCATGTATCAGATCCCTGTGAAAGGTTAAGTCTGGTGATCTCTGCTCACACGAACCAAAAGCCTCACCAGACGATTCCCCCTTAAAGAGTGGGAGTTATCAAGAGAGATCGAGTCAAATATCGGGTCCCACACTGACTGTGTAGAAGGTACTGGTATCTGGGTTTAGAAGTGCCAACATCCTGTAGCTGTTGCTGGGAGACTGAACCGCCAATGTAGAGAGAGAGAGAGAGAGAGAGAGAGAGAGAGAGAGAGAGAGAGAGAGAGAGAGAGGCTGGAGACACTCAAGAGTTGTGTTGTAAACAGTTGAGATGATGTCCATCGCTTACATGTCCTCTGTGATTGTGCCACTCCTCTGCTGCTTGCTCCGACGCACGCGAAAAGGTCTAGAAAGTTTGAGAGAATAGAAGATGAAGCTACGAGGATCATTCTTGGCTACGCCTTAAAATAAATGAACATTCTAAAACATGAGGAAAGAACCCGCTGGTCTTCCTAGTTTAAGAGACAGAAAACTGAAATCGATCTTCCTATTGGGATCCGGATGGTCAGACATCCCTCCATCCACGGACGAAGAAGAAGCCCTCCAGACCTTCCAGTGTGGAACATTCCGTCCACTTGGGTCACCACAACTACTGCTAGGATGAGGGTGTCTGGTGCTCACGAACTCCAACCATGAAAGACCCACAGTCCCACTATACTCTCCTGCCCCATGGGAAATTAGCCTCGTTGATGCGGGTGTTCCCACCTCTCTCTCTCTCTCTCTCTCTCTCTCTCTCTCTCTCTCTCTCTCTCTCTCTCTCTCTCTCTCTCTCTCTCTCTCTCTCTCCCTCCCAAGGCCACTCCTCAAGTCACAGCCTGAGTTAGCAGGGTCAGCAATAACGCTCGCTACCACGCTAAACCAGCGACCGCTAACTGTAACCTACCACACACTGTCTATGCAACAGGTGGTTCCCTACAACAGACCACTGGTGATCCCTGGAGCGTTGTTGTTATAACACGGACTCACGGTTATGACGGTAACCTGGCACTCAGGGTCAATAATTGGGGCTTCCGCACTCCTTATGGCTCAGATTTGTCGAAGAATCAAAGTTTGAGAGGAGCCAAGATGGTCTCTGAAATAACAAGAGTCGTGTTAGAGGAAGAGAGGTGAACAAAGGGAGGTTTGATCATACCCTTCAAGTCGACAGAGAACAATCCTCAGAAACCTTTAAGACTTATGAACACTAGCAGGTCCGTCTGCCATCACCATATCATACAAGAAGAGCCATATGTATATACAGGGTGTCCCCACAAAAAAAAAAAAATGTACTCACTTTTTGACACTCTATGACTCACTGAATTTTCTTTTCTTTTTTCAGATCTGAAAAAAAACAAAAAATCAGTGAATTATATTGTGTCAAAAAGTGAGTACATTTTTTTTGAGATACCCTGTATCATCCTACCACCAGGTTTAGCAGACGACCCAATGTTGGTCGTCGCTCCGTCTTGGGCTAGGCTACAGATACTCATGGGGAGCTTGCTCCTCCTGTCGATGGTGGACAAACCAAATATAAACTTTGCCAACAAAGTGCTCCCCACACCCTGCAACACTGTGTACTTGTCTGTTGTAAAATCAGTGAGTGTAGAGCAGAGATGGTAGTTGCCAAACATTACTAGATATGTGTAGACATTTCATCCATAACAATGTTGTTCCTCACCTACTTGAAAAGTAAATAGCTCATTTGTTATTCTCGCGGGAATGGAAGCATTTATCCCCCTCTTACTCCAAGACGACCTCTTCATCCAGTCCATGATTCAACCGTTCCTGTTCTGAGACCATTCAGGCAAGGGATCAAGCATATCGCGCATGGAATAACTCTCCTTCCTCTGGCTCCCACTCAGCTTTTATCACTTTCTTTAATCGCTGCAAGCACGTTATCTGTGAAGCGAAGCGTTCCTTTATTCAAAGCAAGTGCGATGACCTCTCCTCGTCATCCAGTGATAGGTCTTTCTGGTCTTTAGCTAAGGACATCTCTAACAACTTCTATCGGTCTATCTTTCCCTCACTTTTCCGTTCTGACAGCACTATAGCTGTCTCTCTCGTACACAAAGTAACTCTCTTTGGTTCCCATTTCTCCTCTAACTCCACCTTGGATGACTCTAACATACCTTCACCCCCTGATGCTCCATTTACTAGTCCTATGCCTCTTCCCGTAATCTCTTTATGGACTGTCCGAAAAGCGCTTCTTTCTCTGAACATAAGCAAGGCTTATGGTCCGGATGGCATCCAACCCTGTGTACTGAGACGAGTGTGCCTCTGAACATGCGCCTGTGCTTGCTCGTCTGTTCCATTTCTGTTTAACAACCATAACTTTTCCTT
The DNA here is from genome assembly GCF_036320965.1 of Panulirus ornatus. NCBI lineage: Eukaryota > Metazoa > Arthropoda > Malacostraca > Decapoda > Palinuridae > Panulirus > Panulirus ornatus. The sequence continues at coordinate 92,340,863 of NC_092224.1, forward strand.
CTCCTTGCAAGTATGCATTGATGCATCACATCCCTAAGAAGGGTGACCTTTCTAATCCCTCTAACTATTGTCCTATTGCTTAGACATCCATCTACCATTCCAAAGTCTTTGAATCAATCCTCAACTCCCATATCCTTAAACACCTCGACAATCACAGTCTTCTCTCTCATCACTTGTATGGCTTCCATAAGGCGAGATCCACTGGTGATATTCTTTCCTATGTTGCTAACGTCTGGTCATCATCCCTGAAAGATTTTGGGGAGTCATATGTAGTTGCCCTTGACATATCTAAGACTTTGGACCGGGTGTGGCAGCGGGGTCTCATCTCTAAGCTCCCTCGTTTAGAACTCTCTACCTTCTCATGTCTTTCCTAATAACTACGACTTGGCCCATTGCAAAAGTCATGTTTTTTCATATTCTCCAAAATTCGTAAATACTTTCCCTTTGCCCTTTCTTTTTTCCGTTTCATAATTCTCTCTATATTTCAACTAAGTCCCGGCCTTGATTTGGACTTTGGCCCATGACTGGTGGAGCCTTCAACATTAAAAAAAAGTCATTGTTGTTTAGCTGTTGTAAACATGCCTTACCATGTGAATTGGTGACTAAATCATTGTGGTGCTCAAACTATACCAACGCTTTCCTCCCTTAGTAACCTACAATGTATTTCAGTCTCAGAGGACCCACTAGTTTGAGGACTTTTTGTCCACTCTGTATCGTCTTCTTTCGCGCCCCCACCCACAGCATGGGTAGGAGTGGACAATGAAATCGTCCCTCTCGCGGGGGTCAGAACCAACACCCACCACTGGTGGATGGTGGGTGGGTTTGGGCTTGGGCCCACCGCCTGTTGTGAAGCAGCAGGTACGTTCACGGTATGACAGCTCAGTGAATTACATCACATATGACAGCCGTGTCTCCAGCCAGAGGTCGTCTCCACAATGCTTATGACCTCCTGGCGTAGAGTGTAGGTCCCTCACCTGGGGTGTGGGTGGAGTGGCAGATCTTGGCTACGTGCCGTCACCCCTGGCACGTTGAAGCAGCATCAGCGGTGGAGGGGAAGGGATGGTAGGCAGAGAGATCTCGTACTACCTACCACCTCCCAAATACCAGTCCAGAGTATGTGTTTACGTGTGACGGGAGGGGACGACCCACTCCGTCACAACCAGGTTCCGGTGAGGTAGACGTCGAGGATCTGATGACTTAGGTCAGTCGTGATGACTTGGGTCAGTCGTGATGACTAGGGTCAGTCGTGATGACTTGGGTCAGTCATGATGACTTGGGTCAGTCGTGATGACTGGGTCAGTCGTGATTACCAGGGTCAGTTGTGGTGACTGGGGTCAGTCTTGATGACTAGGGTCAGTCTTGATGACTTGGGTCACTCTTCATGATTTGGGTCAGTCGTGATGACTAGGGTCAGTCGTGGTGACTTGGGTCAATCGTGATGACTTGGGTCAGTCTTGATGACTTGGGTCAGTCGTGATGACGAGGGTCAGTCTTGATGACTTGGGTCAGGCGTGATGTCTTGGGTCAGTCGTGGTGACTGGGTTCAATCGTGATGACTAGGGTCAAGAAGGACATGGTCATCATCAACCCAGGTCAATGAAGACATAGTTATCATCAACCCAGGTCAGTGAAGACATGGTCATCATCAACCCAGGTCAATGAAGACGTGGTTATCATCAACCCAGGTCAATGAAGACATGGTCATCATCAACCCAGGTCAATGAAGACATAGTCATCATCAACCCAGGTCAATGAAGACATGGTCATCATCAACCCAGGTCAATGAAGACATGGTCATCATCAACCCAGGTCAATGAAGACATAGTCATCATCAACCCAGGTCAATGAAGACATGGTCATCATCAACCCAGGTCAATGAAGACATGGTTATCATCAACCCAGGTCAATGAAGACATGGTTATCATCAACCCAGGTCAATGAAGACATGGTTATCATCAACCCAGGTCAATGAAGACATGGTCATCATCAACCCAGGTCAATGAAGACATGATTATCATCAACCCAGGTCAATGAAGACATGGTCATCATCAACCCAGGTCAATGAAGACATGGTCATCATCAACCCAGGTCAATGAAGACATAGTCATCATCAACCCAGGTCAATGAAGACATGGTCATCATCAACCCAGGTCAATGAAGACATAGTCATCATCAACCCAGGTCAACGTTAAAAAGTCTTATCTGTAGTCGACGTGCTATAGGCTGTGAATGCAGCCACCGATGCCTCTAGAATGATGTTATGCAGTGTCGTAAGGGAAGTCAGCCCCGGGCTAGTGTCCACTACTGTGGTGCCTCTGTGTGTGTGTGTGTGTGTGTGTGTGTGTGTGTGTGTGTGTGTGTGTGTGTGTGGGGTGGGGAGGCAGGAGAAGGAGTAACGGGGTCGTGTCTCTCCTGACGTGGGCCGACTCACTGTGACTCACTGCTGGTGAGGAGGGGCCTGCTGGAGGTCGCCACAGGGGGACTGCTCCAAGTAACTGTGTCATTGGCACTGTCTGATACAAATCACCTTGGCTGTTACTGGTAGGATGCATCACACACCTCACGACCAGTCTGGTCGACTGGGTCTCTCGTCCTGCCTCGGTGTCACGACCAGCATTGCTTCACTGCACTTGTCTTGCCCCGTCTCTTAACACTGCATATATATATATATATATATATATATATATATATATATATATATATGGGAGCGGGGGCTGGAAATCCTCCCCTCTCTTTTTTTTTTTTTTTTTTAATTTTTCCAAAAGAAGGAACAGAGAACGAGGCCAGGTGAGGATATTCCCTGAGAGGCCCAGTCCTCTGTTCTTAACGCTACCTTGCTAACGCGGGAAATGGCGAATAGTTTTTTTTTTTTCCAAAAGGAACAGAGTGGGCCAGGTGAGGATATTCCAAAAAAGGCCCAG